>NC_063170.1:36072703-36208151 GCF_023159225.1 Perognathus longimembris pacificus
CAAAATAGAGACATTTGCAAATTTTGAAACCCTCAGGAGATATCATTTAGCATCTTTGGAAAACATAATATTTAATTATCATAGCATGAGGTACTTTTAATGGCACATTCCAACACTGCGATTGAGAGCTGATTTCTAAAAGGCAAATTAAATGATAGTTCCACTTACATACCTTATTTAAATACAAACTACATACATAATTATGCTTGATCCTGTTGCCACCTAAAAATGAAACACAAATGTGAAAATACAAAGATATTCATGAAGTTTTGTTTTCCTCTCAGTAACTATAGTCACCAAAAAAGTGATAATAAGCTAGGCCTGATGTCACATCCCTGTACTCCCAGAACTTAGAAACTAGTAGGAGGATGTCAAGTTTAAGGACAGCCTGCTTATGTACAGAGACTGTCTCAGAAACAAAAGTGATAACAGTGGTTATCCCTAAAGGTTTGGGAGCCCTTTTTGCTAATATTGACTACATGATTCAAATTCCAGCATTTAATTTCCTGATATCACAGCTTTAGTAACACTTTTGAAATTAATTAACAAATATAAAATTTGTATTTTTTCATCTCTGTTCAATTATTCACTTCTTTTTCTTCTAAAGGTAATAAATTCACTTCCATATTTTGAATTACCTATTTTCTAAGCTAGAAGCAACAGTTTTAGAGAGAGAGAGCACAAGCAAATAGCCTAACAGAGACATCAAAGCAGCATCTTCACCTGGTGATCCTGCCTTTCTAAGGAGCGAGCAATGATAAAGGAAGAGGTGAAGATAAAGGGCTGTTCACAAACATTTTGATGTCTCCACTCTGAGCACATAGTAGTATTACACTTCTCTACCTCCTTTGATGTTAGATTGACCACATGGGTTTCTGTGGCTAGACATTTGTATATAAAAGGTTGATGTGTAGAGAACTAAGATATTTAGTCATCACACCTCTTTCCATTGCAAGAAGAGGGAAGCACAGATCAGGGCCAAACCTTAGGTGATCACAGGAACAGAGAACCCTCCATATAGCCCTGGAGAAATACGCTTTCGTTGGTTTAAGCCACTGAGACTTGGGAGCTGTTAGTGCAGCATAGCCAAGCCTTGTATAGAAAGAAACTACAGGGAAATGTAAACTTGAATTCCTTCCAAGGCCACTTCAGTTCCTGTTGAAGTAATTTTTCTCCACTAGGTAAACTGGAAGCAAATGAACTCCTTAGAAAAGAATCAAAGTTATCCTAGAAAAAATGTGTAGAATCCACTGCACTACAATCAAAGCCTTTTCAGCAGAAGTCTTAAGTTCAATGCTTTCACCCTAAATTTGTAATTTTTCTGTTGCTTGGAAAAATTTACAAGCACCTAGGATCTATAAGTACAGCCTTTTAATTTATGGTTTTTATGTTGATTAAAAAATCTAATAAATGTATTTTGTATCTCTTGGATTACCAATATATACAAGGCAGTATCAAAGTCCATGTTCATATTTGGGTTTACATTTATGTGAGCATCAAATGGAACTATGTTGTCAAAGGCACCAAAAAAACCAAGTTGGACATAACACTAAAATATGTATTGCGTTTTTGTCAAAGGCATTCTCAAAAAACCAAGATGGTCATCAGAACCTTGTTTGAAGCAGTGATTTAGCTCCAGAAAAAAAATCACCAGATCTTTCATATTAATCATGTATTTTCAAAATTTTATTGATTTTATTGTTTGGTTTTAATTTAACCTATAAATTATTTTTTGTTTTATAGTTTTGTAAGAACTATAAACATAAGAAGATTATATCCATTCACTTTTCTATAATCTATGTTTAAATAATAAAAATAGTAAAACTTCACAGTTTGGTAAAGATTCTGAGATCATTTTAGAAAATCTCATAAATGGTTTATTTTGGATCCGACTCAAGGTAGTTCTTCCTCTTTAAAAGTTCTTGAGGGCTGGGGATATAGCCTAGTGGCAGGAGTGCCTGCCTCGGATACACGAGGCCCTAGGTTCGATTCCCCAGCACCACATATACAGAAAACGGCCAGAAGCGGCGCTGTGGCTCAAGTGGCAGAGTGCTAGCCTTGAGCGGGAAGAAGCCAGGGACAGTGCTCAGGCCCTGAGTCCAAGGCCCAGGACTGGCAAAAAAAAAAAAAAAAAAAAAAAAGTTCTTGAGTTATATAAGAAAAAAAATTCATTGGGTTATATGAATTTATTCCCTCAAAGTTTGTTCAAAAGGGTTATCTGAAAACCAAACTAGCTTTCAAACTCTGCGCATCTCCACTTCGTGCCAGAGAAAGGAAGGATGCTGTGAAAACCAAGAAAGAAGAGAAATGATGAAATAAAGGAATTCTATGGCTCTTTTGAAAAGAGCCATAGACCTGTTACAGCCAAATATATCTTTCTTTGTACTGACCTCCATGAGAGCGAAGGCTGCTCTTACTATCTTCATATGTATGGTTCTTTATGATCTTGTGAAGAACAATGAGAGATTGAGGTGATAGATTTAAGAACTGGATCATTCTGCCCTGAAAACATTAGCAAATAGAGAATCAGAGCAGAGTATTCTACATTCCTAAAAAAAAAAGAGTGTGACTTTGCTTCAGTTCCTTTTTCTATTGCTTAAATAGAGATTTGATTTATTTTTAAATATATAAACATCAGCTTATGCTTTCTCATAGCATCTAAAGCTGCCTATGCCTAAAGACATGCCCAGAGATGCAGCAGAAACAATGTCAAGGGCCCAATAAGTCCCCCCTCCCCAATAAATCCTAACTGAATTAGGCATAGAGTACAGGAATACTCCCCCATTAGAATCATACCAGAAAAGTACTCAGTCATCAGCACAACACTGCCCTCATGGAACAAGGAGTTAAATAATGAAAATAAAGACAATGATGAATGCGTTGAAGAAGATGATGAGAGAAGTGAAGATTAGGATATGGATTTTTTTTTCATGGTTTCAGACATTTAGGGTCATGTATCCTGTATTAGATCCTTTGTAGGGAGGAAGGATAGTAAAATAAAGGAATAAGACATGTGCTCTGTGCTGGCCACCAGTGTCCTAGCTACTCAGGAGGCCGAGATCTGAGGATCATCGATAAGAGCCAGCCTAGGCAGGATAGGCCATGAGACTCTCATCTCCACTTAACCACCAGAAAACCGGAAGTCAGGCTGTGGCTCAAAGTGGTAGAGCACTAGCCTTAAGCAAAAGAACTCAGGGACAGTGCCCAGGCCCTGAATTCAAGCCCCACAACTGACAAAAAAAAAAAAAAAAGACACCTACTCTGCCCACAGTGAGCTTCTAGATCAATAGAGGAGGCAAAACAAGAAACTGCACACATTATATAAAAGTAGATGGAAGGTAAGACAGATATTACTCCTGCTCAGAACAAATGTTCTCAGCCCTTTGGTTTGCTAGCCTACTTTGGAGATAGATTTCATCCACAGAACCTATGTTTTTGGCCACTGTGTAGCTGGCTCATTCATTCATTCACAGATTAGTACATGATGTGCTGTTACTCTAGCCTTGGGTCAGGCAATGGACACCAATGCTCAAGGAAACTGGTTTCTAGCTTCCTCTGGTTTTCAGCAGAGCTGTTTGTATACAATGTCTTCCTGGCCCAACTGACTGCTGTATATGCTTATGAAACTATCCTCACATTCCTCAAGTCTCACAATCTTTCTCTGGTACCAGTTAGTGCCTTTTAACTCCTGATAGCAGGCAATAACTGTGCCACTGGTTTTACATTTTATCTGTTCAGCGTCTCTGTGTTGGGAATTTCCTCTCTGTAGAACAAATTGCCTTTACACATTCATCAAAACTTGACAAGTCACATGTAAAGGACGGAGGCCACGTGCACCAGTTGAAAAACACCAACTTGGAAATATAGGAAAATAAATTCTCTTCATACTCTGCATATATTGGCTACCATCAATATTTCTAATATTTGAAGAGCACTTTTGCTAAGTCACTTTACTCCTCTGACTAAAATCCACTCAATTCTATATTTTCAAGGAAAAAAAAGAGTATAATTTATCCGAACCTGATTTGTTTGCACTTAACTCATTGTAATGTTGTTTGGAAGAAGGTGATGTGTAAAAAAGCCTCTTTATCAGCTTTTTCAAAAGCTTTTCTTGTCCGGGGGGGAAAACGGAATCAGTGTTTACCAAGGGTAAATAAAGTCATAAAAAAATCCAAATCTAATTCTAAAGCCAGGATTCTCCACAGGTTAAGAAGGTTTGAAACTTACCCAGCCCCTGCTGCCCTTCTAGAAATGGAGTCAGCTTCCTGGACTTACATTTGGGAACTATTTGAAGCATTCTTGCACCAGGTTTCATTGAGTGAACCTTACTGCACACTCCATTGCTGGGATGTGTGTTTGCTGCAGCCAATAAACACTCCTAATGATTCTCTCAACAAAAGCACGCATTTGAAGCCTTGTTTTCGCTCTTCCTTTCATGTTGTTTTTCTCAGTGAAAGGATCAAAGCAATGAGGCTACTTTTTCTCCACTCAATCAGGCAAGAGTTCTTTGAAGTGATTTTTTTTTTCTTTTCTCCCTTAAAGAACCTTTATTATCAGAGGCTGACTGTAGATTTCCCTAACACTAGTCTCTTAAGCAGGTGCACAACACGTTTCAGGAAGCATAGACTGCCATATCTTTTCCCTCAGATTTCCTCTCATTTTCAACTTTCTGAGAGCCATCGCGTGAATTTTAATATTTCCAGGATGGCTGACAACATCTAAAGACAACATCATCCATTCATCAAAAACATGGGAAAACAAAGACACAAGAGTTCAGCTGAACAGAAAAATATATCAGGGAATTTTGAAAAGGCATTTGTAGTTACAGCTTAAGGCTGTCTTACCCACAAAAATGTATCAAAATAACTCCATTAATGATCATCTCAAAAGCAAAATGAAGCTGAAAGCCTGTTACTATGGTTCTTGCTTCCACGGGGAATTCAAAATATCTTATAAAAATAATGGGATGGTGAACTGAAGAAAGATACAGAAGTTGAGCAGAGCATAATCTCTCTCGAGGAGCTTCCAGGGGAGTGGAGGGATATGCCATATTAAAGCCAGAGAGTCTCAAAAAATGAGTATTTTTCTAGTGACTAATACTTAACAAATGCATGCTGAACACATACCATGTGCAGTCATGATAATGTTTTCATGCATTATCTCTTTTAATTTTCATACTGCCTGATGTTAGTAGGTTATTATCAGTCTTATTTTTGCAGAGAATAAAAACAAGGCTCAGAATGCCCACTCAAGGTCAACTGATTGAAAGTTACAGAGATCATTCCAGATCTTTTTGACACTAAACTACATATGTGATTGATTGGAGGAGGTGACTTCAATTCATCCTGGAGTTCTTGCTACTCGATGACTGAAGTCATAGGTTTCCTGGTTAAACACACTTGGACTTTTGACTTGGACAAAATTTCTTTGTCATTGTCAATTTACTCCAAAGAAACTGTTCTATAGTAGTTTCCAGGCCCAACGTTTCTCATTGTATAATGGTAGTATAGATCTACATTTTTCTTGAACAAAAAGTAATTTAAGCTGGGAATTATACCTATAACCCTAGCTACTTGGAAGGCTAAGATTAGTAGGATCATTGTTTAAGGGCAACCTAGAACCTAGAAAAAAAATACATACGTACATGCATACACACACGAGAATGTGTGTGTGTGTGTGTGTGTGTGTGTATTCTTAACCTATAGCTGAGTATGTAGCACATTCCTACCATCCCAGCTACATGAGAGGATAAAATTGGTAGGATCACAGTTCCAGACCAGTCCAGACTAAAAGGAATAAATAAGTTTAGGAGACTCCATCTCACTGGAAGAATCTGAGCATAGTAACATTCTGGTAAACATAAAATAGGCATTTGCAGCCCATGCATGCATTGGGGAAAAAGTAACACCCTATCTCAAAATAACTAGAGAAAAATGGGCTGGAGGTGTGGCTCAGCTGTGCAGGGCCTGCCTAGCAAGTGTAGGGCCCTGAGTTCAAACTTAGTACCACAAAAAATGGTTTTCTCTTTTTTTTTTATCGCCATATGTTGTAGAAGACAATTTTATTATGATTCTATCAAAGTTATCAAAACTTCTGAAATTATATGCCTACAATGCAGCATTTTAACATACGTAAATTAGACCTCAGAAAAGTTGTTGAAAAATAAAGATCCTTAAGTGGATGAGTCTGACCAAGGTATATTATGTGCATATATGGACATGCTGAAATGAAATCCCTTATATAATTAATTCATTTAAATAGCAATGTGGAAAAAAATCCCAAGATATTCAACAGGAAGTGTTCCAAATATATTCTAAGCTTCACCAGTTCCTAGATTTCATGTCCAGTTATTATTACATCAAATTATATAAAATAGCTATTTATACATGTCAGTTCCAGACAGATCAAGTTTCCAAGTTTTACTGATAACACATATATGCCATGTAATCTGTAGCTATTTTGACCTACTGTTGTACTCATATTTCATTTATTTTTTGGCAGTATGGGAGATTAAAGCCATGACCTAGTTCATGCCAGACAAATACTCTACCATTAAGCTACATCCCTAGTCCCATGAATTTTGATTTAGATTAAAAAAATTTTCTTTGCCAGAAAATGCTTTAGGTAAATTAAGTTTCTTTCACTGTTTTCCTGTTTTAATTTTACCTTCCTCCTAAGTGTTTATTTACTTTTTCCTCCATTCTCAGCTGGGTGACTACATGTCCCACATTCCCTTGCAATTAAGATCTAGCCTTGGGATGAAGGTCTGCTTAGTAGACTGCAGGCAGAAGTGATGCGCCTCTCTTCCAGTCTTGGCCCACATAAACCTCCTCCAGGTTATGTTTAACTCTTTTTCTCACCTTTAGTTAGAAGTACAGTACTATGAGCCCTTTGTCTAAGACATGATACAGAAGAAAAAAAAACACTGCTTCTCTGAATGAAAAGGAGAAATCACCTGGCAGACAACTGGGTTATCAGAGCAAGAAATAACATGGGTCATGTTAAGTCACTAAAATATGGAGGCTTACTGTTGAAACCAGTTCCTTTTACAAGCAGTCCTTCTTTACTGTTTTGCTCAGGATTACTGAAGGTTTACTATGTCCCTTAGAGACTAGTTCAGTATATTAAAATTAAATAAATGCTTCTTCAAATAAGTGTTATGGGTCTATATCCAGTGTCATTACAGCAAACAAACTTCACACTTGTAGATTATCTTGTGTTCATCATTCATTCACCTTCATCCTAGAAACAATTGCCCCATATTTTGGGGGGAAACCACTCTCCTGTATATCCATCCACAGGATGTAAGTTGAAATACCCATTCACATGTGAGCTCTGACTGGATAAGTCAACCAGTTATGCACCCTTTGACACTTTGGCTATTGTGATTGGCCAGTGACACAGATCAGAGAAAGAATCACTAAAACTTTCTGGCAAAGAAAAAATTTTTCTTTCCCTGGAAAAGTTAGTGCAAAAGACCCTTTCTCTAACCAAGGTGAAAATCCTGGAATTCTGTGGCCACTTTGCTGCTGCTAAAGAAAAGCTAACAGGCCAGGGACCATTGAGGCCTGCAGATAAAGATGCTGATATGTGAGGAAAATCTAAAGACTCATTAGAGATGATCTCAGACCTCATCTTACTAACTGGGTCGATAATGACCTAACTTCAGATCCTCTGGAGTTCTCAGTTTTATGGGGCAATTAATTTCTTATTGTCCAACCAATCTGATATTTTAGTCTTAAATTATGCAAATTTGCCCTTTATTCATCCATTCTGAATTTGGCTGAGTAAAGAAGGATATGAATGTGTATGGAACAAGGAAAACTCAATACCAAAAATGTAATACTTAACTGTGCATATCATTTTCTATCTTCTGAAGACCACTTTTCCCCTCTCATGGTTACAAAAGCTTCCAAACAGTGTAAGTAGATGGGCATCATCATTCGTGTAATGATAATTGAACTTCAGCAGTCAGCAAGAATTCAGGCTATATCAGGTCTGATTGCCAAAGAAACTGATCAGATAATTTGTAGTCACAGCCATTTGCATGTCCTATATTTTGCTGCAGACTCATTATGTAAGTTTGCAGTAGAATCATTTGTCCATATACAACCCACTTTCAAGAGTTACATAGGAAACCCTTGGAGCTCAAGCTCAGGTGCTGTCATGACCCTTAGACCTTTCCCCACCAGCTCTTGGAGATCACTCCATTTGTGATTCTACCCCAAAATGACTTAATCAAAAGAGGAAAAGAATTTACTGTTTTTCCAGTGACTGATATGTCAGGAGGGAAAATCTAGCTTCAAGTATAATTGAACCTAGGGTCTTAACATGGTGCCCGAAGATCTCACTCTGATTCTCACTTGGCAAAGTTGCATAATTTAATACTGAAATATTGTTCAGCACTTGCATTCCTGATCCTGTGCTTTAAAACCAAGAGTACGCTGCCTTCTTCAAATATACTGATTGACTTACATGCCCATCTCTAAACCAATTGCTGTGGTGATGGTTGTGGTGGTGGTGGTGGTTGCAATACTCTGATTGGACAGCCTTATAGTACTTATTTATCCTCTGTCGCTTAAGGCTGAGAAGGATACTTTTCCTCTCAAAACTAGAAATTAATATTAGTTGCTAAAAGAAATAATTTCAAATTCCATAGCTTAACAATAAGTTGTCCTTATGACTTATGCAAAGTCAAATGCAAACATGTTCTGTTTGGGCCAGGCCCCATGCAAGCTCTCCATTAATACTGACTCAGGAACCCAAGCCTCTTCCACCTTGGGGATGTTGCTGTCCTCATCACACAGTCTTCAAGGTTGTGGAAGGGGTAAAGTGAGTTGGATGAGGCATAACTGCTCTCAGCTGCCTTGGCTTCAAAACAACACATCAATCTGTTCCTGCATTCATTGGTGAGAACTTCGTCACATGGCCTTCACAGATGCAATGGAGCTGGTAAATACAATTTAGCTGTGTGCCTCGGAAGAGGAAACAGATTTGTGGCCACCTGGCCAATCTCTACTACTAAAGCAAACCCAACTCACATCTAACCACAGCTAGACTGCTGAAAGGCTCTATGCTGGTCAAACAAGCATTGGGACAGGACTAGCAATGAGAAAGGTGATCTGGTTTCATCCTGTATTTGGACAGACATACTAGTAAGAAAGGAAAGACACCATGGATTTTATTAAATATCTTTAAAAAGAACAAAGAAGTAAATAGCCTTGCCTCCCCAGATACGATTAGCCCTTTCTGCCTTGCATCCAATATAGCTCCCAACCTGCCGAAGCTTCCTCTTCTCAAGCATGGTGTAATAGCAATGTAGAGGGTGTTATTAACAGAAAGGCCTGTTTAAATATTAGTTCCATCTGTTCCTAAGGGCTGCGCAAGCAGTTTTACTCTCTGAGCTCTACTTATCTGTCCATTCCAAATACTCTAGAAGCACTAGATTCCTCCTCTCTTGTCACTATTTCCTACTGAAATACAAGGTATGCCTAAAGTTTTCCAGGAAGGACTAGTAGGAAAACAGAGTCCCAAGTGTGCATTTTCCCAATTTGGGGGATTAAGGCACTAAAAACAACTCTACTACCATAGCAATCTGTACAAGCTCTGAAGGCAAAAGTTTGTCTCCATGTAGAGATGCATTAATGTTCACACAACAAAAATTTCACTCCTAGAATGTACTTCAAAGTCATCACAGCTCTGACTAAAGCTTGGTGAGCTAAGCGAAAAATGGAGGCCTGAGGGCATGGCTCAAGTGTTACAATACTGGTTAGTAAGCATAAAGTCTTAAGCTCAAACCCTAGTACTACCCAATAAAACACTCTCACTTCTGAAATGCCAGAGTGGAAACTGTATAGCCCATCCCTGGTAGATACCACCTACTGTGAAAGCCCAAATTATCATTTAAACAGCTTCCAAATCATACTCCTTGGGCTATAAATATCATGCCTTACACTTCCAAAAGTGGGAAACCTTTTTTTCCCCACTGTTTTGGGCCATTGGATATTATAACAGCATTGTGGGCTACACAAAATTATCAATGCAGGCAGATAGAGCCTCAGGTAGCCAAAAAGAAGCATGCATGTCTGTTGAATTAGGTATTAAATGATTTCACAGGCTTTACATGGTACACAGGCCAGATGTTCCCCAACTCTAAAGAATTATCTGACCCCAAGCTTCCGTGTCTTCAAGAACAAAATACTAAGCTATTTGCAAAGTTAAAGCCTGAACCACTCCCATTGAGGCCAGACCAGGAACAGTTTGGCTTCCAATACCCACAATAGTCACTTCACTGTTGCTTGCAGCAGAAGTTTTTCTACCTTAGGCAGCACCCAATCTCAGAGCAGTTCTTCTCTTTCTTAACTCACCAAAATGTATTCCTGGCATGGCTCATTCCATCAGGTCTTTGCCAAGAACTCAGTCAGCCAACCAACTTGATAAGTGGATTCATGGTTGCCTGTGATAACATTTCCCAAATAACACATGTTCTTTTCCATAATGGCCTCTTTGAGACAAATTACCTACCTCAATATAGACAAGGACATCTGGAGAAGCTACTCTCTGTCTTGGCTTTGACTAAAGATATGCCAGACCATAGGGGTTGGCCTCAGATTGTGAGGCAAGTAATGATTCCTCACAGAACAGAGCTACAGATATTGTCTAAATCCTTACCTATCACCTCAAGCCTCTAGATGTGGACATTGTGATTGTCATCATTTTATGCATTTGCTCACCAGGCTAAATTTTCATTTGAAAATTTCTGAGAAGAGGTCCCTATTTTGGTTATCCATATATAGAACATCAGGGTTTTGTGCTCATATTACCAGCTTTTTAAAAGAACTTATTTTCTTTCTACATTCCCTTTAGTTGACCTTCAGAGTCTGATCCAGAAAAGCATGCCTGAAGCTTGGAAAGCCCACATGGAAAGGAAACATCCACTCCCCCCTCAGCTCTGACCTCAGCTTTTAAGAAGTGCATAGTGCTAAAGATACAATGATGATTTAAATTTTTCTTTTCAAGACCTGCCTGGCTGTAATTCAGGACTTACAGAGAAAATATTTAAGGGCATATTTTCAGCAGAAACCTCCCACAGGCCTCAAACCTTGGTGCTTTGCACCCCGAAATAGATCCACACACATACCTCACTGCTACCTCATTTCACTTCCAAGCACACCTGGTCTTGCTTGCATTTCATAAACATTCCACATTGGGGACCTTTCTTAGAAACAGGCCTATTTAAATTTCAATTAGGCTGGCCAGAGAGGGCACTGAGAGATGAGGCCATCACTTCAGCGAGCTAGCCTCTAACTAGAAAGAAATACCGTCTTTTTCTGGATTAGGAAGAGTGAATCCATGGCCATTCAACCGTTTGCCCCCTTTCCTTGAAATAGATCATGTAGCATACATGCCTGGCTGGGGAAGGAGATGGCTTAAGATTCTTTCTGCCAAGAACCTATGATGTGACCTCCTTGGAGGTGCTCGCAAAGCTTCCATTCCTTTGCTTTCGAAATGAAGTGCAGTGGGGAGAACTTGGCTTCCATCCCACACAGCCTTTCTACTGCTGGGAGGTGGTGAGGGGGAGTTCTTCCCTTCTGAGGAACAGATGAAGGGTTGGATCCTCTCCCTAGAAAAGTATGCAAAGGACTAAAATGTCATGTAGAGTTGATGGCCTCTGAGTATCAGCTAGAGAGCTTCCAGGATGGCACCTTTTAAACTTCCTTCTCCTAGTAAAATAATAAGATTAAAAATGGATGCTTCTTTCTGAAAGCTCAATAATCACCTTTTCTTCCTCTTACCTCTACTGCTTCCCTCCATGAAGTTGTAATTTCCTGAGTTAATGATACAACATAGATTCAAAAGGTCGCCTTCTCTCCACGTCCCCCACCCCAACTGCAAGTCTTAGCTGTCACAGCATCTCCTGAGTCCTCTCACTCTGACCTCCTGCAACTCGCTGCCCACGGACTGGCAGCTGCTCTGCCCGGCAACTTCCCCCAGGCCTAAATAAGGCAGCAGCTTGATCTTCCATCTCCGGCTTTCCAATCTATGTATTTCCCAAACTCATTCCTGTTTGAGACACCCTCTGCCTGAACTACTCTATCCCCGGAGCTTCATCCAGTTTTAAGGTCTCAGTTCCAATGGCTCCTTCTATAGAAGCCTACCTGCAATCACTGGCTTGTTCACCCATTTTCTTGTCCTGGTGTCCTCACAGCATTTATCAATGCACGTAATAACCTATGCCTGTATCTTTTCTTCATTTACCTCATCTACCCCCTTTCTCCTTCCCTGCTATATAATGTGAGTTCTACCAGACTCCTTGTCTTGTGCACTATGAATAATGGCCATGGAGGAGGGTCTGCTTATTATATATTCATTGAACTAATTAAATAAAACAATAGTTAAATCATTTATTTGATGCTGGGCAATAAAACAAGCACAAAACAAGCAGAATTGCTCCTATTTTCAAAAATATTTTAGTTGATGGTTGGGACATCATCAGTAGAATGCCATTAATGTCACACCTGGAATTTATTTCTCCAGATTAAATTACTCTTATTCCTTTAGGCTTTTCTACCATCCCTTTCTAGGACCTTCCCTGGATTTTCTCCAATTTGTCCTTATCCTTCTGAGATTCTGGTTACCTTGATCTTACTGACACTCTGGGTCACCCTCAGAGGGGGAGGAGCAGCCAGTTCTTGGGTAGATGGCTTAAGGATGGGGCTTTTCTCAGCAGATTCAACCATTTTCTTGATCAATAACCTTAGGTGAGGCATTTGTTACCCTCAGTTTCCTCCTCTGTAAAATGGGAATGACAAAAATCTCTCAGAGAGCTGGGTGTGGTGAACCTTCAAGGAGCTCTTTCCAACAAAGTACTTAGAAAAGCACTGGTTGATGGGCCTACAACCTCAATAAATTATAACCAATTGCCAAGAAGGAAGATGGAATATGGCTGCTTTTAAGAATCATACAAGTGATCTGGTTATTGCAGATGTTCCAGTATATGATTTCAGATTTTTTTATACTTGTAGTGCTAGGGTATTAACCCAGGGTCTGGTGCTTGCCAGGCAAGTGCTCTGCCATTGGACCCATGCTCCCACCCTTTTTTGTTTAGTTACTTTTCGGATAGACCCAGGACTAGCCTCAGGCCAAGATCCTCCTATCCACACTTCCAGAGTAGCTGGGATTACAGGTGTGTGCAACCAGACCAAACCCTGATTTCAAATATTAAAGGGAAGAGAAGGCAAGTGAAGAAAAGGTTACTTACTAAAAGCCCAAATAAAGCAAAGAGAGCCTGTGATTGGAAGAGCACACATAAAACAGCCATCACTGATTGCAGTGGGTGCCAAGAAAGAGCAAGCTATGAATACTCACATATGTGAGGGTAATAGGTGAGGCAGCTTGGAAGGAGATGGTACCTCCTTATGCTGGATAGATAGTAAGCTACTACAGAGGATCACCCAGGTCTACACACACAGGCCCTGTCTAGCACAGATCATTCTGCAGCACTTATGGAGTCATGGAGCTTGTGACACTCCCGCTACAGAAAAACCTTGGAGCACCCTATTCATAGAAGTTCTCAGAGGCCCCTGGGTAACAAGACATTCACTAGGAAGTGCATAAGTATCAAATGCACAAAGACTATTTTCAGGAGATTTAATTAAGAGCACACATATCCATGATAGCACTACACAACTGGACCTCCTCTTGGGTCTCAGAGCTAATGATTTCAAATAAAAGTGGTAGCTTTGGGAGACAGATGCAGAGATCAACCTACATCAGACCTCCTACGTGCTAGAGTACTAAGGGTGGCTTCCATCTCTATGTGCTGACATAGCAAGATTCCAAATAGATGGTATAATAACAAAAAGGAGATGCAAACCTCTCTGGAGGACATAGGACATTGAGAATCTTCCTCCCCTCCCTAAATAGGAGTGGGCAGAATGCTACTGTAAATGCCTCCCATCACTGTCCATCCCGGACTCAGTCTCTCCAGGACAGTAGCCACCCCCTAAATGATCGTGTTTTAGAGGGCAGGAAAGTAGGATCAAGCCTCCAAGGTCTCAAGCTGCTTATTCCAGGCCTGGCAGGTACTCACACTTTCAGGCCTTTCTCTGTTCTTCCAGTCTCTGATAGGCAAGTGGTGGGGAAGAGACCCAGGCCTCGCTCTCTAGGACAGCTCCTTCTGCTGCATCCAGAACAGTAGGTTGGTCCATGACTTTGAGCCTGGCTATCTCCAATTCAAAGTGCCATGTGACCTTACTCAAAGCCAGTGTTCCAATCCAGCCTTTATCAGAGGGCTCCCATGTGTGTGTGTGTGTGTGTGTGTGTGTGTGTGTGTGTGTGTGTGTTTTAAAGTTAGCTGGGCATGGTGGGTTATGTCAGTAATCCTAGCTACTCAGGAAGCTGAGACCTGAGAATTGTGGTTTAAAGCTATGCTGGGGAGGAAAGACCAGTTAACCAGCAAAAATCTGGAAGTGGAGCTATGATTCCAGTGGTAGGTGGCTAATCTTGAGAAAAAAGCTGGAGGACAGTGCCTGGGCTGAATTCCAGCCCCAGTATTCACTCAAATATGTATATGTTAAAAAGAAGAGAAGTGTTGTGAGCAGACTCTTAAGACCAAGTCCAGTGTTCCCTAGCTTTGCTCTTATCTTGTCTATAGACTGAACTAAGTATTTGCTTTGCCAAGGTTGGAGGACAGTGCTTCATAATTGGGTTGTATCAGAGCAACTTCCATCTTTCTGGCAGCTTCTCTGGCTTTGATGAAGCCAGCCACAGTGTTGAGAGGTACTCTGTAAGTGGCTCATAAAACAGGGGTCTGAATGACCTGTGTTTTAGCCTCTGACAGTTGTGAGGATCTTAGTTTCCCAGTCCAAAAGCTTAGGAGAAACCAAGTTCTACCAACAACCACATGCATTTGTTTTTGTTTTGTTTGTTTTGGCCAGTCCTGGGTTATGAACTCAGGGCCTGGGCACTGTCCCTGGGCTTTTTTTTTCCCCATCTGGGCTAGCGTTCTACCACTTGAGCCATAGCACCATTTCCAGCATTTTCTGTTTATGTGGTACTGAGGAATCGAACCCAGGGCTGCATGCATGCAAGGCAAACATTCTACCACTAAGCCACATTCCCAGCCCAACCATATGAGTTTGGAAGTGATTCTTTTCCTCAAGTCTCAGATGAGTCCTGAGCCCTGCCAACACCTTGATTACAGACTTGTGAGATACCCTAAGGCAACAAACTCAGGGAGCTGGGCTGGACTCTGACCCAGAGAAGCTTTGAGATAGCAGATGGGTGTTGTTGTTTTAAGCCTCTAAATTTGCAATTATTTGTGCAGCAACAGAAGACAAATATAATCAGTCACAGTAATAAAATGAGAGGCTGCACAGCCTGGTGGGTTGAGTCCTCAGTTAGAGCTGATTGCCTGGATTCAAATCTCGCTTTTCCCCTTGACCTCTGAGTCTCTTAGTTAACCCAATGATAGTACCTACTTCCTAGCCTCCTAGCCTCAGGAAAGGATTAAATAGAGGCAAAGAGCTTAGAATAAGCTTTTTGTGTGGCCCACAGTAAGAGCCTAGTAAAGGTTGGCTTGCATCTGCTCATATAATTTCCTCCCTGCTTCCAAACTACTGGGAGCTAATCATCTATAAGGATGATTAATGTGGGAATTGCCACATTTATAGGCACATGTTTCTATGTTTTTTTTCTTTATTACAATGAGAGTATGCTTTTATACATGGAAAATGCAATTCCTAACAGCTTTCTATTAGGCCTTTCTAAGAGTAGAACATAAATAATAAAATCCCTATAAACAAAATCCATGCAAACAGCTTAAACAGCTGGGGAAAGAGTTACAGGATGGACTCAGAGGTGTGATATACATTGCAATGGTAGGAAGTGTCCAAGGGCCTCAAAAAGAGCTGGACCCAAGGACAGCTGAGGCCAAATCCAGGAGGATAAGTCCTCTCAGCCTCTCCTTGGGCTACCTGGTATTCCTCTTGCTTCTCTTTTAGACTTCTCTGAAACTGTGAAAGATGGCAGCCATGCTGTTCTTATGACCATATTTCTAACAGAAACGGATTAATTAGTTTCTCCATGTTCCAATTCCAAATTCCTGAAAGACAAAATCTGATAGATGAGATGGTTATTCTTGGTCCTGCCAGCCGTGAAGAATGAGGGCCTGCCAATGTGAACGGGACTGTTGGGACCACAACAGGAAGTGGCAGGACAGAGAAAGGAGGAAAAAAGATGTCTATCCCAAGTCCTTTCCTTCCTTTATACTAAGTGACAGGGAGAAAATTGAAAATTCTGTCTGTTAGGTCTGCCCTGGACAACAGCCCCTCCCCCTTTCTTTACCTACCTGAAACCAGTAATCACCTGATTGTCAACCACCTGACTGTGAGTCAGCAAAGGACCCCAGACTCTGAGGTCACTTCCTCATCCACTGAAGTCACATCCTGGATCTCCCTGGTCATGCCTTCCTCCAATAGTGAGAGCTTCCTCAGGCTCTGAGATCTCTTCCATATCTGCTGTGGTCCTGCCTCCCACCTTTCCCTATATAATCTGGCTCAAATGAGTCCTGGCTCTCTTTATTTCTTTTTCTCTTCTTCCTTCCCTCTGTCTCCCCATGCCTCTATCTTGTGTAGGCTGGCGGTTTGCTCTCCCCACCAATAAACTCTTTTCTGCCTGAGCCATGTGGTGGGTTTCCTTTCCGATGAACCTTACACTGTCCAAGAAAATTTTAGAGACCTTATATCAGAAGTTGTGTTTGACATGAACACTAGAAATGTCTTCTTTGGAGAGAATGGAACAAGTTCTCTTCCTCAGGTAGTTGTCACTCCTTTCTCCTTGATACTCTGATCCATACAGGTTGCTGCTATCCTGTTGACTACAAAATATCACAGGCACAAGAAGGTGGCACTGCCTAGCTGTACTCTGCCTCAATGCAACAAGTCTGATAACATTCATGGGGCCATGCTAATTAGCACTTAAAATGTCAGTTAGCAGTGTATGTGCACTATTTATAACCTAACTCTAGAAGAATAGCTACCCCCTTGCTTGTCCTTGTAAAACTAGTTCTAAATAAAGTCTAGACCCAGGTCTAAGGCAAACTGTATCTCATGCAATGATTCTAAAGATTTTTTAAACCCACTATTCAACTGGAAGTTATACCTCAATTAATATAAACATTACCTCAATTAGCATAATTATCTAATGAACATTCAAAGGGAAAAACTAATTACTGGAATCACAGGCTCTCTGGGTAATAGGTCAGTGTAAATGTCTTTCCTCTCTCCTAGTTTTCACATCTCTCAACCAATACAGAGGTCCTTTACTCTGCCCCTACCAAATGAGCACTAATTCCACTTCACCCCTCCACTGAGTACCACCTTGCATTTCTGATAAACAGACATATCAGACTATCCTCATTCAAGTAGAATCCCAAACTGGCTTCTACCAGTTGACACTATATTTGCCCCAGTGTTGCCTCTGGCATCCCAAAAGCAAACTCTATTCTATATACCTCACATTGTCATGTTTTAAAGTAAGCTTATGCCCTGGATTAAATACACTTGTCCACCCATGTAACATCTACTCACTCCTACTTCTGAGAAAGACAGTGCTGGGTTTGTCATGATGGGGCAGTCATTAAGAAAAACTGTCCCTTCTTTCAGCCATAAGGAAAAGATCTAGTTAGTCTTTGAAACTGAAGAACCAAAGTGGTGACCCCTATGACACAAACCTATTGAGATATAATAGGATACATATTAAGAAAGTTCTGGAAAAGCTTTTGCTTTCTGACTTTTTAAAGTATATATGAGAAGAGACCTCAGTCCCTTTCTTTTACTTGTCCTTGCTTTAAATATGGTATGGTATGGTATGGTATGGTATGGTATGGTATGGTATGGTATGGTATGGTGTGGTGTGGTGTGGTATGGTGTGTGTGTGTGTGGTGTGTGTGTGTGTGAGAGAGAGAGAGAGAGAGGTGCTTGGAGTTAGGGCAATCATCTCTATCACCATGAGGTGATAAACTTATAGATGAGAAGCCGATATGCCAAGGATACACAACATAAGCCCAGGAGGACATTGCGCGAAGGATGATATTGTTAAGCTACTACTTCTTACCCGTGAGTGGCCTCCTTTCAGACATCTTGCACTATAACACAATGCTGTTTTGATCAGACAACCACTCTGTAAATTATATTTTAACCAAGAACAGCTCACCACAGCTCCAAGTGTCTAGACACCTAGCCAACATTCATAGACTAAGAGGACATTTAAAGTCCTTACCTGAGCCCCACCATCTTGATATCTTTCCTCTATATAGCCTTGTTTGTCAGGTGAGGCAAACATGAGGCAGCAAAGTCTGCCAGGAAGAGTACTTCACTCTCCTAGAAGCCATCCCCTACCGTGAGTTTCAGTTTACAACAACTCACAACTCTATCCCTGGCTCTCTGGCCCAAGATCCTTGCCTGCTGTTCTTATGGATCTTTGTCAGTGCACCCAAGTGCTGAACTTCCCACTTAGCTCCATTATGTACCTGGTTGCTTACCTTGACCTGGCTTCCCAAGATGTCAACATTTCTTTGGCTCATCATTCTTTCATCCTGTCTATTAACTCTTCTCTCAGCCCCACGGCAGACTAGAAATACGATCAACATGTCGTCAATGTACTCTCTCACACAGGTAAAGAGAAAAAGGCCACAAATGAATAAGATAGCAACCAGAGATTAAAAGCAAACGCAATGCTAGCAGTTGGTCTGATCATATACCCAGATCTACCAGTGTCTTCAAAAATACACCAAGTAATTATTCTAATTGTACTTTTCCTAATATTAATTATGACAGGAGACAAAAGCTAGATTCATCCCATAGGAGCTAAACAGGCTGAAGACAAGATGGTGAAGGGAGGTCAACACATCTCATGGTTTGTTATTATGACTGTGATCAGTTTCTCCATTCTGGATGTCCTTTAACTACAGCTTGTTAGGTCATGCATAATGAAACCCACATTGTAAAGAACACCTGAAGATTTAAGAGCCTTGCTCTGGAAAGACTGCATTTTTATAGGATGCAGGCATTTGTTCAATAACAAAAGAACATGCTCAGGATTTATAAAGCAAAGCAAAAATATATGGCCTGCCATCCTAATAAAACATTTTCATTCTGGACACAATAGGCAGATCCAAACAAAAGAGAACTCAATGAAAGCAGGTATCTCTGACACCACGAATATGAGGGATTAGGAGGGGAGAAGGAAGAAAAAAGAAATAAGTACTGGAAAATTACCAGAATAACTGCTTTTGCATTTCCTAAATCTGATTTTTTATTGTAACTACCATGTTCAGGGTCATCTGCAGCACCCATCACTGTTCCACCACCAGCTGGAACCACCAGCAACCACAGCCCTGCCATTGCCAATTATGATTACCAACATCATCACTGCCACTACTGCTTCCAATAAAAACTCTGAACCACTACTGCCAGCAGAAGCATCCCTACCACTGCCATACCACTACCATCAATATTGTGGTTACAGCACCAACACTTGAGCCTACTCATTACCACTAACCATACCATCACTTCATGCACCATCAACTGAGGACTGATACAGCCTGCAGCCTGTCCAGTGATCTTAGGTCAGGTATCTGTCTCCTAGAAACACTTTGTTAACCTCTGCACAATGCACCCACCCCAGGCAGTACCCTCCCATGCAACCACTCCTATCGAGTGGGAGCTCTGCTTAACTTTTTCTTCAATAAACCTTTGCCACTTTATTTCTCCCTCCATGTCCACGGACTCATTCTTTTTTTTTTTTTTTTTTTTTTTTTGCCAATCCTGGGCCTTGGACTCAGGGCCTGAGCACTGTCCCTGGCTTCTTCCCGCTCAAGGCTAGCACTCTGCCACTTGAGCCACAGCGCCGCTTCTGACCGTTTTCTGTATATGTGGGTGCTGGGGAATCGAACCTAGGGCCTCGTGTATCTGAGGCAGGCACTCTTGCCACTAGGCTATATCCCCAGCCCCATGGACTCATTCTTGATGACCATAGAGACAAAGCACCTGATCCAAACATTGCAGCTTTTCAGTATCACTAGGATTACAAGCACAAGAAATGAGGCTAGGCTGTAGGCTGGTATTTTGGTAAACTGATTGCTATTGCTACAGCATTCCAAGCACCATGTATACAGGTGGGACCAATACTGGCCAGAGCCTCATTATACCTGCTTTAACTCTTTGTATTATTAAACAAGGGTCTGAGGTACTTATGGGAAGAGGACAAGCTCAATATCTGAGGACTGGGACTGAGTGTTTTCTCCACCCCAAACTAGCCAAACATGATAGAAGAATCCATTGACCATCATGGCCTTGATGCTTGCTATGCTGATGGAAAATGGGCAAGTTTCTTTAAGGACAAAGTAGTTGCCATATGCCTGCTCTCTCTCCTACCACCCTCCTTCCTCTCTCCTCCACTGGTAATAATGTCAAGGTCTAACCACTGGATTTCATTAGGAAGTACTTCACTGCCTAAGTAAGTGAACAGGTCAGATTTGGCCTCCAGTAGTGACCTTCTTTATTCAGATCCCCAAATGGGTATTTAGAAGACTAGTAAAATCAGTAGCATTTACACTGGATACTGAATGACTTCATCAAACTTTTCCTAAGTACTAATTCTACTAAACTTGAATGTTGATGGGATCAGGTTTCTAAGCTACCTGTGAACTGTCAAAGGAGCTACACCAGTTTTCTGGCTCCCACTGAAGTAGGATTAAGGCAGTGGGGAAAGCCAGCTCTGCCTACTCCCCAGGCTTACTGCTGATGGCAGGTTAGCATGCTTTTCCTCCCCTGCAGCCAGTGACTCTTGGGCTTGCTGGACCAATAAGCAACCTCTCCCCACTTCAAATGGGATCCAGAATCAAAGTCTACAAAAATGAGCTCTAATGACCAAGAACAATAAGGACTAATATGTGTCATCCCTGGAATTCAAGTTTCCCAGCTACAAGGGACAATATCTGGGCATTCACATAGTTCCTAAATAGTTCTTAAAGGAACTTAACTGGCACTTCCAACATGACTCCTTTGAAGCAGAACGTACAAGATGATGTAGTAATAAAAAGAGCTTCTTAGTGGCACAAATGAGGACCAGAAATGATCCCACTGACCTATGGCCCCTTAATATTTGATAAGGGAGCTAAAACCACAGGATGGAAGAAAGACAGCCTCTTCAATAAACGGCACTGGCAGAATTGGCTAGTCACGTGCAAAATATTGAAGCTACATCCTTATATATCACCCTCTACTAGAATAAAGTCCAAATAGATCCAAGACCTCAATGTAAGACCAGACACCTGAAAACATTACAGGAAGGGATAGGGGAAATGCTAGGGCTCCTTGGTACAGGTCAAACCTTCCTAAGATCCAGAATCACAACAAAGCAAAGAAAGAGTAGATAAATGGGATTGCATCAAACTGAAGAGTTTCTGCATAGCAAAGAACATAGCTAGCAAGATAAATAGAAAGCCTGAAGGATGGGAGAAGATCTTCACTACCTATGTATCAGACATGGGTCTTGTATCTAAAAAATTAGATCTCCCAAAAAACAATCTCAAAGAAACAACCACCCCATTAATAAATGAGCTAAAGACTTAAAGAGAGACTTCTCCAGAGAAGAAATAAGGATGGCCAATAGACACATGAAGAACTATTCAACATTACTGGCCATAAGAGAAATGCAAATCAAAACTACATTGGGATTCTACCTTACCCCAGTTAGAATGACAGTTAGCAAGAAAATTAGCAATAACAAATGCTGGTAGGGATGCAGTCTAAAGTGAATGCTACTGCACTGTTCATGGGAATTTAAACTTGTTCAATCACTCTGGAAAGCAATATGGAGGTTCCTCAAAAGACTAAACACAGAGCTGCCCTAGGATCCAGCAATCCCACTTCTGGGCATCTATCCAATTGACCACAAAACAGGCTACACTAAAGCCACCAGCACGACCATGTTCCTTGCAGCACAGTTTACCATAGGTAAGATATGGAATCAACCCAGATGCCCCTCAGTGGACAAATGGATCAAAAAAGTGTGGCCTATATACACAATGGAATTTTATGTTCCCATAAGAAAAAATAGCATTGCCCCATTCATAAGGAAATGGAAAAACTTGGGGGGGAAATTGTACTAAGCAAAGTAAGCCAGACCCAAAGAAACATACGCTGCATGATTTCCCTCATTTGTAATACTTAGAATGCCTATAAATCTACAAGTAAACCCAGTTGACAGTAAAAGACAAATAATCATACTTGGACAAGATTAATTAAACAGCAATCTAAACATTCACACAAAGAGAACAAAGGAGGATGTTCTTAGGAGAGGATTGCAAGGACTCAATAGCTATGTCCATAAAATCAAATAAAACGATGCTTATCAAAATAAGCTCCAAGAAATGGAAATAAGAGGTTGTTTTTTTTATTATACTGTTTGTGGTTCTTTTTTTTTCTTTTCCTCTTTTCTTTTTTCCTTGGTTTATTCCCTTTTGTCACTTTCTTTTCATTTCTATACCCTTTATCTTGTTTATAAGTTTATCTGTTTTGGGGAGAGGAAAGAGAAGCATAGAAATGGTGGGATAAAGGGTGAACCAATTCAGCAGTGAAACCCACCAAATACTATGTTGGAAGTGAACTATACAACCTGAGGGGAGAGAAGTGAGGAGGGGAAAAACTGGGAGAGAATGAGGGAGGGATGACACTGTTCAAATGGAAATGTACTCATTACCTGACTCATGTAACTGTAACCTCTCTGTACATCACTTTCACAATAAAAATTTAAAAAGAAAAGAAGGCTAAGTTTTAAATTTTCCTGTTCCAAAAAATCTTGTAACAAATACTAACCAGATAAATGAAAATTCTCTTACCCACCCAATTGCTTAAGATCCATCTTTTCTTAAGATAAAGTCCTTAAGATAAAATTTCTTGTTCAAAGGTTATACAAAAGTCACCCTCAAAAACTATAAGAAGAAAAGAACTATTTCATCTACAGATTTTTCTAATATACAATTATTTTCCAGAAATGTTGAACCAATGCAACCTTCTGCCAGAACCACAACAGCCCTGAGTATTAATCATTGATACAAATCTTTGACAGTTTGGTAGGAAAAAAATAGCATCTTTCTGTTGCCTTAATTTACATTTCTTTGACTCTCAATAAAGTTTTTAAAATTTGTATGTGCAGTAATTTCTCTTTGATTTTTAACAGGAAATCTGTTAAGCTCGGTGAGCAAAGTACTCATAAGAGGGATACTCTAGTTCATCATTAAAACACACTCTGCATAACATATCTGGAGATAGGTTTGTGTCTGAGAAACAGAGAAAGATGTGTGTGGCTTTGTTTCTAACTAACAGCACTGAAAATCCATGCCTAGCCGTGTTGGAGAAGCAGGTGCTGACCTCCAAGGTCACTCAGTCCTGGGAAGTGCTTTTTCACGGGCTCATCTCAGCTCCCACTCCATTCTTCAAAGCCTGAAAAGTTTTAAGTAGAAAGAAAGAAGAAATGCTTCTCTGGTCTTTTCCATGGCTAATTGAAGTTGTAGTCACACAATAATACTTTTCACTTGAATAAGCTTTGAAATTCATTTTGAAAACAGCAGTAGCCACCTTAAGATATATTTATTATGAGTTTTTAGCACTATACCAGTGGGGGTACAAAGAGATAGTCTAAAGTAACTACTTATAAAGCTTAAATGAATTTAATTAGATGGCTATAAATGAAAAATACTAAATTATAAACTGCCATAGACATGATTAATGACATTACATTATGCAGAAGGCACAGGAAAAAACCACCCCATGGTGTTCCCCAACCCCATCCAACACATTGTTGTCAACAAGACATTTCCTGGTGAAGGCAGATCTAGGCCCATTGTCTGCAATCAAAGCTTTAGGAGCTGGAAAAGACCACCCACCCAGTCACTGGCAGACCATAAATCTCTTTTCCCCATCCAGATTCTGAGGCTTCCCCATACCAGATCCAGTCTTTCCTTGTTCCATCATCTGTCCTAATCCCAGGACACACCACTGTTTCTGATCTGTCTTGCCTGACTGTGGTTGTAATAGATGCTTGATAAATAAGTACAGAACAAGTGAGCAGGCACTGACAAGTGAGCTGCCCCTAGAGGAACTGAGAGTGAAAGACAGGTCCGAGATGTCATAGTAAGTGGAGGAAAGCAAGTTTTCAGACAATGTATAGAGAGCATAAGCCATTTTTTAATTTTATAAAAAGTATGTTAATAAAAAGAAAAAATTCAAGAAAGATGTTCTCACGGATCCATTTTCAAAGGTGAGAAGCGGAGATAGACTCTGAAAGATTTTTGCGCCTATCTAACTTCTTCCTTTTCATCTGAGAAGCAAACATCTTACCAGAGACTCCTCCTGAGCTGGTTCTATGGGTACCAGGGCTGCAGGCCAACTGAGAAATAAAAGCCTGTTTTTTGCAGCCTCTATTGCAGCAAGTGGGTAAGGATGACATGAACTGGGAATGAGCAATAAATTTAGCCTAGTAGATCTGCAATCATACCTTCCATTGCAGTATTGGGACCCTGTTATGTGGCAGGGTCTCCTCGTGGAGTTGCATTTTGGTGGAGACAGATGAAATCCTGTGGGATGTCAGGCAACAGTGAGGGCTGTGTGAAACAGTAAAAGGAAATAGCAATGCCAAGTGGAGCTGCCGCAGGATTCTAAGTAAAGTGGCCCCAGAACACTCAGAATCATGAGACCTGACAGGCACAGGTGCTCATCTGAAGATTCTAGAATCATGGGCTCTAGAATCATGCTGTTGTAGATATAAATCAGCTTTACTGATTGACTGTGATCCAATCAATGGCTTCTCACCCATGTTCTATTTGGTTGCTCTTCATCATGGAAATGTTATAACAATCTACTTCTTCAGGTAGCTGTGAAAACAGGAGATATGAATATATACAACATGCTTAACAGGAAGTCTGGTGCCCAGTGTCTGTATGGTGAAGAGTACTGGATATTATCTTGGCCCATTTTGTGCTGTTATAGTAGCTGAGGCTAAGAACTTTACATGAAAAGAGATTATTTGGCTCACAGTTTGGGAGACAAAGTTTAAGATCAGGAGGCTCCATCTGTCTGCATGGGGAGAGGGGCTCTGATTACATCACAACATGGCAGATGGCATCATGGCAAGAAGTAATGAGAGGGAGAGCGGCATCCCACAAGACAGAAAGCAAGAGACTAGAGAGAGATGAGGGTATGATTCTTTTCATGCCTATTCATTCTCCTGGGAACTAATTCACACCTACCTGATTTGACACAGTCCATCCAAGAGATAGATTCATTAATTCTTTCATGAAGACAGAGCCCTCGTGGCCTTATTAGGACTCATCTCCTAAAGGTTTTACTCCCTCAACACAGCCCTTCCCTCCAGTACATGAATCTATAGAAGACAAACTGCAGCAGATATCACTAACATTCTCATAATTATGATGGAGATGATTAGCATAAAGCCACCTAATATAACAGCTCTGGTTGTATTTGCAGCATCATTCCCAGTAAGCTGCTGCCTCTTTTCTCTTCTCTTTCTTTCCTGGTGCTCAACTCCTAAAACAAGTTTATTTAGTCAGCAGATGCTTAAGGCTCTTCCCTCTTGTCTCTCCAACTGTCTTTATCATAACTCTGTCATGCTTCCCTTCCTCTCCTTGCAGATGTCCAAGAGTTTGAGGGAACATCCATGGCTGCTGCTTGAGGATAAACATGGAGACTGCCTCTGCAGTCACTAAGGTTGCCTTGCTTTGATCTCAAAGACAGAGGGATGCTCTTGTGAGCATGCCCAGGACATTTCTGCAGGGCTTACCCACATTCTCGTTTCCTTCCTGTGCCCAAGTTAGTGGACATCTGCCCTTCAGCCTTCTCTTATCTGCCCTTCATCTTTCTTCTCTTTTCCTTTGTATACCCAAACATGTGCAAGCTTGGATGAGCACAAGCTGAGGAGCCTTTTTAAACAGCTCATTAAAACTATTAAAAGCTGAAAATTGACCTTGGGAAATGACTAAGCAATAGCTTTATTAGATTGCTTGGAGAAAAAGAGTTACAAAACCTGCCTGTCTTACTACTGAATTCTCAGGGATCTCTAATCATGCTTCTAAATTTGTATTTCAAGAATTATTGAGCTTCTACTAGGGAAGAATATATATATATATACATATACATATATACATTTATGTGTATGTATACACACATACATATGTATGTGTTTGTATGTATGTATTCTGAAGTCTCACCAAAGCCCAGAGAAATTCTCCAGCTTTCTCCCAGAGCCCTTGGAAAGGGAAGAGGTGAGGTTTTTGGACTGATGGAGAGTGGGCAGCTGTGGTTATACTTGTTACTGTTCTATATTTGTTGTTAGAGAAGAAGTGTATGGAGGGAGCGAGAGCTCCCTACTAAACTGACTTTTCTATTTAGGACCTTGAACTTCATCTTTGTAGGAGTTTATGGTAGCTAGGAAGTAAAGGATATTCAAAAATTCACTGGGAAATAAAAAGAAACGGGCCAAATGTTGTGGAACACTTCTGTAATCCCAGCTATTTGGGAGACAGAGATTGAAAGATTCTTGGTTGGAGACCAACTTGGAGAAAGGCTTGAGACATCATCTGAAAAACAGCTAATGCAAAACATTCAAGGGGTGGAGCATCAGCCTAGTAAGTGTGAGGCTCTGAGTTCAAACTCAGCACCACAATATCCCCTAGTGCTTGGGTCTGTGCTTTCTTGAGGGTCTCGTAGCTCAGTCTAGGAGAGCAGGCCAGAGACCATTTCTGAACAGACTAGAAGGCCACATCTGGCCTCTGATTCCTTCCTGGGAGACTAGACCAGTTCACTCATCCTTTCTGATCCTGTTTCCTCCCTGAAAGGTTGCATATAAAACACTTTCTTTGTTTGGGGACTAAGTAAAACAAAAATGGGTGCTGAATGGTGGTTCGCAATGCTATTATTTCAGTGCAGATTAGTCCTCTCATTTACAGATGCAAAATTACCCCCACCCATTCCATTTTCTTTTGGAACTTAATATAAAGAAATGAAAATTACAATGAGCTTCCCTTTCTGCCAAATTGCCAAAAAATCAAGTTTGGCCATATAGTCTCTAAATGATAATGGGCATTCCTACCCACATTTCCCAGCCCAACTGCCAGTAGTGTTGGGAAAAGCTACAGCCCTGGGAAATTCAGAAAATTTTCACATGCATGCATGCCTTACCCTGAATCTGGCAAAGTAACTGAAATTTTATCCTGTAGGCACAAGGCAAAGAGTGCATAAAAAGACATGAGACATATCAATCAATGGCAATGTATGAAGCTCATTTTGTTCCAATTTTGAAAGACAAATTCTAAGTACAATGCAAAGAAATGTGAACATTGATTAGGTATTTGATATTCCTAAGGAATTGTTACTGGTATTTTAAATGTGATTCATGGTATTGTGGTTATTTTTTTCTAAAGGGCTCTTATCTGTTACAGAAACTTACTAAAATATTTATGAATGGAATAGAATGTTGGGGAATGCTTAAAAATAGTTCAGGAAGGAGTATGTGGGCTGTAGTACTTGGGGGTTTGTAACAGTGTCCTATTTTTGTATACATGTGAAAGTTTCTGTAATCAAATTTTAAGACATTACAAGTAAAACATCCCCCTCCCCCGGAGCCTTAGAACTTGAATTCCCTTTCCCAGGGGACACCACAGCTTTCAGTTTGCTTGGATGCCAAACACAGATTGTTCTGATCATTCAAATCTTGTATATGTATTCATGAGGGATAAAGGGTAGGGCCTTTTTGAAGACTCCATTTTCCCCATTTTACCTCAATGATATCTCCTTTAAGTATTATTGTGCCTCAAATTTTCTCCCTAGCCTTATGTCTTGGAAAGCTTGCATGTGAGCGCATAGGGATCTCAGTGAAGTACACATGTCACAGTAAGGGCATGCCACAGATGATTCACAAATTTCCACAGTGATGAATATTTGTATTGCTTCTCACTGCTTTCCTACAACATTCTTGAATGTATCTACCTATGCACAAGAGTCTCTACAGTGGGTGGGGAGGTTATAGAATTATTTCTATCCAAGTCTATCTTCAGATCTGAATGAATTTGGGTCCTGCCTTCCCATTTATTCCATCTGTTTTCAAAAGATCTTAGTCAAAGGGGTCATTCAGCAAATGGATGGTGCTATTTTTGTTATTCCCATCTCCCTCTCACTTAGAATTACTATGCTAGCCTGATACTATTATCCCCTGCCTTGTGATGTAATCATCTTAGCTCTCCTCCACCCTATGGTTCTCCTCCAGGCCTTTCTAAAAGAACCCTTATTACTGACCTGAGTGCCCTCTGACCCCTGCCCATCTCTCTATCCTCACAATGCCATCCATGCTGACTCTCCAGCCACATTGGCTCCATCTCCCTTTGGATGTACCCTGATTCTTCCTAGGCTTTGAACACATCATCTCTCTGCTTAGGCTGCTCATGCCTGCCCCATCTAGTGACTCCAATTCTTCCTTCCATTAACTCACTTTTTCAAAGCAGCCCACCATGGTCTCCTACTCTGCAAACTCTTGGTACTGTTCATATTAGTTCTTAGAACAGCTTATTAAAAACACATGTAGTGGGCTGGGGATATAGCCTAGTGGCAAGAGTGCCTGCCTCGGATACACGAGGCCCTAGGTTCAATTCCCCAGCACCACATATACAGAAAACGGCCAGAAGTGGCGCTGTGGCTCAAGTGGCAGAGTGCTAGCCTTGAGCGGGAAGAAGCCAGGGACGGTGCTCGGGCCCTGAGTCCAAGCCAGGACTGGCCAAAAAAAAAAAAAAACCACATGTAGTGTACTGATTTAATTTATGCCCATTTTCTTATTAGATCTCAAGTGCTAGGAGGACAAAAACTGGGTGCTTTTTGGGGTCAGTTCTGGGATTTCAACTTAGATCCTTGTGCTTGCTAGGCAGGCCCTCTGCCACTTGAGCCGTGCCTCCAGTCCTTTTAGCTTTTGTTTATTTTTCAGGTAGGATCTTATGCTTTTGCCTGGGTAGGCTCAAACAGTGATCATCCTATCCTACCCCACAAATAGCTGAGATTACAGGCATATGTTATCATGCTAGTCCAGCTGAGTGTGTTTTTGCTCACCCAGAATCTAACACAGTACCAAGAATGAATAAGTGAGGGAGCTATGGAGTGCATGTCCACTCATTGCATAGTTTTGTTTGGTCCCTGTGATAGAAGGTCCAGTGATAGAAGACAAAGTGGCTGAGGGGCCACCAGCCAGGATTTCCCTCCAGACTCATTTGCAGATATAAAGTTCATGTTCATGTCTTTATGCCCTTTTGTGAAACACTAGTAGGTGAAAGAGACACCTCACTGAGATACCAATTACACTTCTACTTTTTATAGATACTGAGGCACATTTAGTCTTAAATCTAGTTACCATCCATCATGCCAAGCTTCTATTGACCTGGTGATCAGAATTCTGGTGGGTTTTACCTCCTCTGGACCTGAGAGCTGTCCTTCTCCTTGCAAGTATTAAATAAAGTATCTCTGAGTGAAAGAATGAGGAATAAAGGAATGATTTGTGTGGTACTTCACAGCAATACTTTCTAACTATGGTACCTCAGTTGCCTGCTGTCAGTACTAAGATATATCCCCAAAGGGCTTCCCAGACAAAAGACTCTGGCCCTGCTGCTTCTCCTCTGCAGCTCAGTCTGGCTCTTCCCAGTTGGGATGGTATCCCCAGGGCTGTATGCTTCCACAGTGAGACATGAAAGCAGCTCCTTGTTGCAGCACCTGCCTTTGCCAGCTGGTCAGCGTACCTGATGGTGATCTCAGGGCTAAGCATCTTCTGTGATGCAGTTCTTCCTTTCTTTCAGTTGCCAAATGCTGAATGCCGTTTTCCTGAACAAGCCCAGGTAAGTCTGTTTTACTCCTCTCAGTCACTACATTTTCCCTTTGAACATTCCTTCTTTTTTTTTTTTTTGGCCACTCCTGGGGCTTGAACTCAGGGCCTGAGCACTGTCCCTGGCTTCTTTTTGCTCAGGGCTAGCACTCTGCCAATTTGAGCCACAGCTTTTCTATATATGTGGTGCTGAGGAATTGAACCTAGGGCTTCATGTATATGAGGCAAGTACTCTTGCCACTAGGCCAGATTCTCAGCCCCCCTTTGAACATTCTTATTGTGTAAGTTTTATTGTCTATGTTTTCCTATAAGTTGCCTCAAATACAAGCAAGGAGAAACAACAGCCACCTAAGTAACCTGCATATAATTTTACATCTGGAAACTTCATGCTTTGATTGTAAGCCATACTTTGGAAAAACTCAGAAAGAAGATGACTCCAGACAATGTGTGTACCCTCAGAAAATTGTTCCCTTAATTAAGGAAGTGGTTGACTCCAGGGCTGGAGCACAGAAAGTACAAGATAAACTTGGAACATCATGCTGTGCCAAGGAAGAACCCAAAGAATGACGAGGACATATCAAAATATGGCCATGCTTTAAGCAGCCAAGTCTGAAACAACTTGAACATCAAAATAAATAATGATGGCAAAAGAATATAATCTACTAAAGAAAATAAGAATGAATACTCCTAGGCTCAATTAACTGATGAGTTGGGAGAGTGGTTATCTTCTGTGAAGTAGCAAGACAACTAACAAACCTAAAAGCAATAATAGAATTAGAAAGTCACTGTTAGAGCTAGGTGCAGAGGCTCAAAGTTTGTAATCCTAGCTATTTGGGAGGCAGAGATCAAGGGACTAAAGTTTGAGACCATTCCAGGAATAAAAGGTGATAAGATCTCATCTTAGCCAATGGCTAGATGCAGTAACCTGTCATCTCCAATGACATTGGAAAGCACAAACAGGACTAAAGCCCAGCTTAGCCTAGGCGAAAGAAAGACCTACTTTGAAACTAATGGAAGACAGGTTCCAGTGGCTTATGCCTGTAATCCTAACTACTCGAGCCGAAATCTGAGAATCACAATTCAAAGCCAGCCCAGGAAGAAATTTTATGAGACTCTTAACTCCAATTAATGCCAAAAAAGAAAAGAAAAGAATAGAAAAGAAAAGAAGCAGAGAGGGGCTGGGGATATGGCCTAGTGGCAAGAGTGCTTGCCTTGTATACATGAGGCCCTGGGTTCGATTCCCCAGCACCACATATACAGAAAATGGCCAGAAGTGGCGCTGTGGCTCAAGTGGCAGAGTGCTAGCCTTGAGCAAGAAGAAGCCAGGGACAGTGCTCAGGCCCTGAGTCCAAGGCCCAGGACTGGCAAAAAAAAGAAGCAGAGCTATAGATGAAGATGTACAGTACCAGCCTTGAGATCAAGCCAGAGTAACAGCACAATTTTTTTTAAAATAAAATACCACGATGAAGTAGACTTCATCCCACAGGTGCAAGGCTGGTTTAACATACGCAAATCAATAAATGTAATTTACCACATTAACAGAGCTAAGACCAAGAATCACCTCATCATCTCAGTCAATGCCCAAAAAGCATTCGACAAAATACAACACCCATACATGTTAAAAGCCCTGGAGAAAATAGGAATAGAAGGAAAATTCTTAAAACAATAAAAGTCATATACAACTGACCAACTTCTAATATCACATTAAATGTGGAAAAACTAAAAGCATTTCCCCTAAAATCAGGAATAAGACAAAGATGCCCACTCTCCCCACTTCTATTCGATATAGTGCTGGAATCCCTAGCCATAGCAACAAGGCAAGAAAAGGGCATTAAAGGAATCCACATTGGAAAAGAAGAAATCAAACTATCCCTATTTGTATATGACATGATCTTATACTTGAAGGACCCAAAAAACTCAGCCCCCAAACTCCTAGAACTAATAAACCATTTTGTCAAAGTAACAGGTTACAAAATCAATCCACAAAAATCAGCAGCCTTTCTGTATACCAGCAATATACAAGCAGAAAAAGAAATTATGGAAACAATACCATTTGCAATAGCTTAAAAAAAAAACCCTAGGGATTAACCTAACCAAAGACATGAATGACCTATTTAGTGAAAACTATAAAAATCTAAAAAGAGACATCAAAGAGGACACCAGGAAATAGAAAGACCTCCCATGCTCACCAGCAGGCAGAATCAATATAGTGAAAATGGCCATATTGCCCAAAATGTTATACAAATTCAATGCAATCCCCATCAAAGTCGCAGCTATATTCTTCACTGAAATAGAGAAAACAACCCATAATTCATATGGAGCAACAAAAGACCTAGAATAGCCAAAGCAATTCTAGGCAAAAGAAGCAGCGCAGGAGGTATCAAGCTTTATTACAGAGCTATCATAACAGAAACAGCCTGGTACTGGCACAAAAACAGACCTCAAGATCATTGGAATAGGGCAGAAGACCCAGAAATAAATCCACATACTTACAGTCAGCTGATATTTGACAAAGGAGCCAAAGACATACAATGGAAAAAACATAGCCTCTTCAACTACTGGTACTGGGAAAACTGGGCAGCCATATGCAGAAAACTCAAAGTGGACCCTATCCTATCATCATCCACCAATATCAATTCAAAAATGGATTAAAGACCTCAACATCAGACCTGAAACCCTGAAACTATCAAAGGACAGATTAGGAGGGACACTAGAACTGATAGGCATGGGCAGGAACTTCCTGAACAGAGTCCCAGGGGCACAACAGATAGGGAGAGACTTGACAAATAGGACTACTACAAAATAAAAAGTTTCTGCACAGCTAAAGACATAGCCACTAAACTAGAAAGACAGACAACTACATGGGAAAAGATCTTCACCTGCACAGCAACAGACAAAGGCTAATATCTGTCATCTACAGAGAACTCAAGAAACTAACCCCCTCCAAACTCAGTAAACCAATTACTAAATGGGCAAGGAAGCTAAAGACAGACTTCACAGGAGAAGAAATAAAAATGGCAAAGAAACATATGAGGAAATGTTCAACATCCCTGGCAGTAAAGGAAATGCAAATAAAAACAACCCTGAGATACCACCTCACTCCAGTTAGAATGGCCTATACTCTGAACTCAGGCAGCAACAAATGCTGGAGGGGATGTGGAGAAAGAGGAGCCCTACTCTACTGCTGGTGGGAGTGTAAACTAGTACAACCACTCTGGAGAACAGTATGGAGGTTCCTCAAAAAACTCAGCATAGACATACCCTATGACCCAGCCATACCACTCCTAGGCATCTATCCTGAACAACAGGACCCAGGATACCACAAAGACACCTGCACATCCATGTTTATCACTGCACAATTCATATTAGCCAAAATATGGAAACAACCCAGATTCCCCACTACAGATGAATGGATCCAAAAAATGTGGTACCTGTACACAATGGAATTCTACACAGCGATTAGAAATGATAAAATAATGGCATTTGCAGGGAAGTGGTCAGATCTTGAACAAATAATGTTATGCGAGATAAGCCTAGAACACAGAGAACAAAGGCCACATGGTCTCCCTGATATGTGGATGTTGAGCAAGGGAGGGGAACAGTGGAGATCGTGTCTGTAAAATAACAAACTTCTTTTCAAATGGTATTTCAACATGTGTTGGTCAGCGACTTTACATCATGTTTCTAAAACCAAACAATTACTAAATACACATAATAATACACATAAAAATGTCTAGGATAGACCTATCAGAGGATCACGATAGTTCAACAGCTATGTACACATGATTATATAAGATGAGGCTAAGCAAAATGAACTGCAAGAGATGGAAACAGGAGAATTTTATTGTTGTCATTATGTTTAATGTACTAGGTGAATTTCCTATGGCATACCCCCTGTGGTTACTGTATATGATTTTGGTACACTGGATAATGTACATATGTTTATCTGAGCTAGGGAAGGGAAAGAAAAATGAGGGTGGGTATAACAAATATGACAAATGTACTCACTACCTTATTACATAGCTGGAACCCCTCTGTACATCACCTTGACAATAATATTTTAAAAACAAATTAAAACCAGTTCATATTATATAGTCCTAAAATAAAAAAGAAAAAAATAAAATAACCAATGGAAAAGGCAGATGGAATCATGGCTCAAGTACTGGGGCATCTGCCTAGCAAGTTTGAGGCCCTGAATTCAATTCCTGGTACAGAAATAAAAGGAAAAGAAAATGACTATTTGGCAACAATCAGACTAACATCTTTCAGGCAAGAATTATCACACTGAACGAAAACACTGACAAATGAAAGTCTGAGAAGTAACAGAATACTTAAATCTTCTGAAAATATCTCCCCACAAGATACACACAAATTTTAAAAGTATGAAAGAGAAACTTTACAGTGAAAAAACATAAGAAATTGAGTTTAGCCTTCATAATAATGGAACAATTATTTAAAAACACACACATATTTCCTGCTAGGATTCACTGAGATCAATGGAGCCATCTCTGGACCTGAATGTTACCATGTGAAATATTAGATTTAAAATGAGCTATCTCAGGCTGGGAATATGGCCTAGTGGTAAAGTGCTCACCTCATATACATGACGCCCTGGGTTTGATTCCCCAGCACCACATATATAGAAAACGGCCAGAAGTGGCGCTGTGGCTCAAGTGGTAGAGTGCTATCCTTGAGCAAAAAGAAGCCAGGGACAGTGCTCAGGCCCTGAGTGCAAGCCCCAGGACTGGCAAAAAAAAAAAAAATGAGCTATCTCTTCTGTGACATAACCAGCATGACAACTGAAAAGAATGAACACCTAGATGTAAGTGAACTGAATACCTCAGGGGGAGAAAGGGAAAGGGGAAGGAGGGAGGGGGGTATGATGTATCCAATGCCTAACGTATGAAACTGTAACCTCTCTATACATCAGTTTGATAATAAAAACTTGGAAAGAAAAAAAAAAGAATGAACACCTAGAAAGAATGAATTGACTGAACGACCAATTAACTGATTATACATACATATAAAATATCCCTACAGAGAGGAATAGAAAGATGGCGCCGACAAAATAGGGAGGCACCCCGACTCCCCCCAACTGAATAGCGAGCTGGGAACTCCAACACCCAACACCCCATCAAGAAGCCAGCAAAACCAGCAGCCAGAAGCAGTGGAGAAACGCAGGAAAACAAAAAGGAGCAAAAAAGAAGAGCCGAAAACCTATACGAAGCTGGAGAATCTCCAGGGTACCCTCCCCCCACCAGCCGACCCTGGCCCAAACAGAGCCAGGCTGGGAAAGGGAAACCCGGGCGATCGGCAGACAGTCTGCCGGGAGTGCAGAATTCAGACAGAGGGAGACCCCATGGTCACTAGGGAGGGTGGGGACCAAGGCACACAACGGCAGCGACAAGAAGTTCGGGTCCACACTGGGTTCGGACAGACGGCGGCTGGGGAACCCAGTGAGGCAGAAGGAGGGAACTGGGGAAGCCACCACGACACTTTGCCACCCCCTGAAGGACCAACGGCTGCACGGGACACACACACAATCCAGGATCAGTGAGTCCCCCATTACCTTCCCTCCCCCAATGGGAGACCAGCTATCAGAGACCCAAGCCCTACAAAGAAGCTAGATCTCCCTCCCTCCCCCTCCCCACCCCGAGGGAACAAAGAACCCCCAAATCAGGTGGGAAGCTCCCATCAGGCGCTGGGAAGTCAGTTTAGCAGGGGAAAGGCGGAACAGCCCCAAGGCCACACAGGTTCCTGAACTGGCAGAACCGGCCCTGCCCCCTTCCCAACAGGGGCCAGGGGACGGGCGGCAGTGCAAGCCCCACCCGAGGCGCCTGGACCTCGCGGAATCTTACAACTAAAATCACAGGCGCTGGTGGGCAATACCAGCACAGCAGGGACACCTGGGCCTGATCACGTCCCCCACTCGCAGCGAAGGCGAGGTCTGAGGGTGCTAAGCCACGCCCGGACAGTCGATCCCACTGGGCCCCACACATACCGCCCCCCCCAACGGACTCTCAGGAGTGCACAAACACAATCCAACAACCCGGGGCTCGCTCTGGGAGGCGTACCCCACTAAAGTGGACGGGGCCACAGCGCCAGTGCCTGTTGTAGCGGGCGCACAGCGTACAGGAGGGCGGAGCCCCCGGCAACAGCGCCCGCTCTGGTAGGCATACCCTGCACTGGTGGGCGGGGCCACAGCGGCAGCACCTGCTCCAGTAGACACACCTACACAGGAGGGAGGGCAGAGCTACAAACCAAACCTGAGAAGCTAGCCACAGATTTCCAGATGCGCAAATCAAAAAGAAACATAACACAGTTCATCAAAGAGCAAGCCAATGCGTCAGCTCCAAAAAGCAGCACGACTGAAGAGGAGATGGAGATTAAAAAAGCAAATGAGGCTATGTTAACAGGAATGATGGAAAGCGTCAGAAATGAAATCAGAAAACAATTCCAGGAGATTAGAGCGGAAATCTTGAAGGACACCCAGGAAGCCAAGAAAGAAATGGAAGCAAAAATGGATACAATGCAAGCCTCCTTTAAAGAAATGGAAGCAAAAATGGATACAATATAAGCCTCCTTTAAAGAAAATCTTAACATCCTGAGAATTGAAATGCATGAAAAAATAGATTTAAAATACAACTCTTTGAAGGAAGAAATTTCCATGATCAGAGCTCATCTAACAACCATAAATAGCTCTCTGACATCCATAAACTCCGCAATGGAAACCATAACACAAAGAGTGGACCATATGGAATCCAGAATCTCTCGCCTGGACGATGAAGCAGCCGACAACAACCAGAAAATGACCACACTCCAAGAAACGGTGAAGCTTCAGGGCAGACTAATCCAGGAACTAATGGACAAAGACAAGAGATATAATCTGGGCATAATTGGAATAGAAGAAGGAGCCAAATACCAGAGCAGAGGGCTTAAACATGTTCTCAATAAAGTTATTGCAGAAAACTTCCCCAATCTCACAGGGGACCCCATCCAGGTAACCGAAGCCTATAGGACACCTGGCAGGCCAGACCCCAGAAAAGCCACCCCAAGACACATAATATTCAAGACTTGAGACCTCAAGATGAAAGAGCAAATTCTGAATTCAGCCAAAGCGAACAAAGAAATTTTCTACAATGGGAAGAGGATTCGAATAACAGCTGACTTATCCACACAAACTTACCAAGGACGAAGTGAGTGGAAGAACACCATCCAAGTACTTAAGGCTAACAATATGCAACCTTGGATCAAATATCCAGCGAAATTGGAGTTCACATTCGAAGGGAAAACCAGATCTTTCCACACCAAAGAGGAGCTAAAGGAGTATGTGAATAAAAAACCAGCCCTACAGCGAATTCTAAAAGGGGAGCCCCACCCAACAGAGATTGTACAAGACACACAGACAGAATCAGAAAGAAACTACAATAGCCAAAGTCCAACAGAAAGAGCAGCTCACTAAAGACAAGAAAAAAAAAGAAAGAGGAAAAAACAGCCCAACAAGTAAATGGAAGGAGTAAAAACACCCTTATCCTTGATCTCTTTAAATATAAATGGTTTAAACTCTCCGATAAAGAGGAGCAGACTGGCAGAATGGATTCGCACCAAAAAGTTGACATCTGCTGTCTACAAGAGACCCACCTTACAGCAAGGGACAAAAACAGGCTCCGAATGAAAGGATAGAGCAAGATCTACCAACAAATGCACTTACCAAAACAGCAGATGTAGCCACCCTGATCTCAGACAAGCTGGACTTTTCATTAAAATCAACCCAAAAAGACAACGAAGGACACTACATATTAATACAAGGAAAAATCCAGAAGCAAGACATCACGGTGATAAATGTATACTCACCGAACAAAAGAGGCCCGACATATATCAAGCAAATTCTCACAGAATTACAGAACAAGACAGACACAAACACAATCATAGTGGGTGACCTTAATACCCCACTCTGTCCAAGAGACAGATCCAACACCCAGAGGATTAGCAAGGGAGCAGAGGACCTAAGTAACACCATTTCCCAAATGGACCTGACAGACCCATATAGAATCTTCCACCCTTCAGAGACCCAATACACCTTCTTTTCAGCAGCCCATGGATCATATTCCAAAATAGACCACGTCATAGCCCACACAAAGAACCTCAGCAAATACAAAAGTATTGACGTCATCCCATGTATTATATCTGATCACAGTGGATTAAAGGTAACCCTCAACAACAAAGGATACCACAGAGGCTATACACACTCTTGGAGGCTAAACCCCACACTGTCATCCAACACTTGGGCCACAGACCAAATTAAAGATGAAATCAACGAATTCATAAGCCACAATGACAATGAAAACACATCACAAAGAAACCTATGGGACACAGCTAAGGCAGTACTGAGGGGCAAGATCATTGCCCTCAGCACTCACATTAAAAGAATGGAAGCAGAGCAGTTGAATAACCTCACGATGAAACTAAAACAACTGGAGAAACAAGAAATGATCGAATCTAAAATGACTAGGAGGAGAGAGATCACAAAGATTAAAGAAGAGATAAATCTGATTGAAAAGAGAAAGACCATTCAACAAATAAATAAGACTAAAAGCTGGTTCTTTGAGAAAATAAACAAAATTGACAGACCCCTTGCAAGACTTACAAAAAAAAGAAGAGAAGAGACTCATATACATAAAATCAAGAACTCCACCGGAAAAATTACAAGTACACACAATATTCAAACAATCATAAAGAGCTATTTCCAAAATCTCTACTCACTAAAAAACAATAACTTTACAGAAATGGATCAATTCTTAGAGAAGTACAAACTGCCCAAACTGAACCAAGAAGAAATAAATCAACTAAATAAACCAATAACTTACAGTGAGATACAGGAGGTAATCAAGAACCTCCCAACAAAGAAAAGCCCAGGCCCAGATGGATTCACCAACGAATTCTACAAACCCTTTAGTGATGAGCTAATACCAATACTCCTCAAACTCTTCCACGAAATAGAAACAGGGAGAAATCCCAAACTCATTCTACGAAGCCAATATCATACTCATTCCCAAACCAGGCAAAGACCCAACAAAAAAAGAGAACTACAGACCAATATCACTAATGAACACAGACGCAAAGCTCCTCAATAAAATATTAGCTAACAGGATCCAGAAACTGATCAAGAAAATTATACATCATGACCACGTAGGCTTCATCCCACAGTCACAAGGATGGTTCAACATCCGTAAATCAATCAACGTAATTCACCACATAAACAGATCTAAAATTAAGAATTACAGATCGGGGGCTGGGGATATGGCCTAGTGGCAAGAGTGCTTGCCTCGTATACATGAGACCCTGGGTTCAATTCCCCAGCACCACATATGCAGAAAATGGCCAGAAGTGGCGCTGTGGCTCAAGTGGCAGAGTGCTAGCCTTGAGCAAGAAGAAGCCAGGGACAGTGCTCAGGCCCTGAGACCAAGCCCCAGGACTGCCAAAAAAAAAAAAAAAAAAAAAAAAGAATTACATTGTTATCTCAGTAGATGCCCAAAAAGCCTTTGACAAAATACAACATCCATACCTATTAAAAGCTTTGGAGAGAACAGGAATAGATGGAACATTCCTCAAAACAATAAAAGCCATATACAACAGACCAACTGCTAACATCATATTATATGGAGAGAAACTTAAATCATTCCCCCTAAACTCAGGAACAAGACAAAGATGCCCACTCTCCCCACTTCGTTTCAACATAGTGCTGGAATCCCTAGCCATAGCAATAAGGCAAGAGGAGGACATCAAAGGGATCCACATCGGCAAGGAAGAAATCAAGTTATCCCTATTCGCAGACAACATGATCTTATATCTGAAGGACCCAAACTCCTACAGCTAATAAACCAATTTGGCAAAGTTAGCAGGATACAAAATCAATCCGCAAAAGTCAGCAGCTTTTCTGTACACCAGCAATATACAAACAGAAAAGGAAATTATGGAAACAATTCCATTTACAGTAGCCAAAAAAAGAATAAATTACCTAGGGATCAACTTAACCAAGTACGTGACGGACCTATTTAATGAAAACTATAAAAATGTAATAAGGGAAATCAAAGAAGACACAAGGAGATGGAAAGACCTCCCATGCTCATGGGTAGGCAGAATCAATATAGTGAAAATGGCCATATTGCCCAAATTGTTATACAAATTCAACACAATACCTATCAAAATCCCAGCCACATTCTTCACTGAAATAGAGAAACCAATCCATAAATTCATATGGAACAGCAAAAAACCTAGAATAGCCAAAGAAAATCTAGGCAAAAAAAGCAGTGCAGGAGGTATCACAATACCAGACTTCAAGCTGTACTACAAGGCCATTATAACCCAAACAGCATGGTATTGGTATAAAAACAGATCGGAAGACCAATGGATTAGAACTGAAGACCCAGAAATAAAACCACACTCTTACAGCCAACTGATATTTGACAAAGGAGCTAAAGACATACAATGGAATAAACACAGCCTCTTCAACCACTGGTGCTGGGAGAACTGGGCAGCCATATGCAGAAAACTCAAAGTAGACCCAAGCCTATCACCATGCACCAAGATCAACTCAAAATGGATCAAGGACCTCAATATCAGACCTGAATCCTTGAAACTACTGAAGGACAGAGTAGGAAAGACGCTAGAACTTATAGGCACAGGAAGAAACTTCCTGAATAGAGTCCCAGGGGCACAAGAAATGGGGGAAAGACTCGACAAATGGGACTACCACAAATTAAAAAGTTTCTGCACAGCTAAGGACATAGCCACCAAAATAGAAAGACATCCAACCATATGGGAAAGGATATTTACCAGCACAGCAACAGACAAAGGCCTTATATCTGTCTGTCAAAAAACTAAGCCCCTCCAAGCCCAGTAAACCAATTAGGAAATGGGCAAAGGAGCTAAAGAGAGACTTCAGAAGAGAAGAGATAAAAATGGCAAAGAAACATATGAGGAAATGTTCAACATCCCTGGTAGTAAAGGAAATGCACTTAAAACAACCCTGAGATACCACCTCACCCCATTTAGAATGGCCTATACTCTGAACTCAGGAAACAACAAGTCCTGGAGGGGGTGCGGGGAAAGAGGAACCCTTCTCCATTGTTGGTGGGAGTGCAAATTAGTACAACCACTTTGGAGAACAGTATGGAGGTTTCTCAAAAAGCTCAATATAGACCTACCCTATGACCCAGCCATACCACTCCTAGGCATCTATCCTAAACAGCAAAACCCAAGATATCAAAAAGACATTTGTACTTCCATGTTTATCGCGGCACAATTCACAATAGCCAAAATATGGAAACAACCCAGATGCCCCTCCACAGACGAATGGATCCAAAAAATATGGTACTGATACACAATGGAATACTACATAGCCATTAGGAATGGTGACATATTATTATTCGCAGGGAAATGGTCAGAACTCGAACAAATAATGTTGAGCTAGACAAGCCTAGAACACAGAAAACAAAGGGGCACGATCTCCCTGATATATGACTGTTAACAAAGGGAGATGGAGAGACAGTAGAGACCAAGTCTGTGAAACCAAAAACTGCTTGTCAAATAGTATTCCCCACAGGATTGGGGCAGCGACCCAACAGTATGTAACTAAAACCAAAAAATTACTCAACATATAAAGGTCAAAAATTGACCTCTCAGGGGAATACAATAGCTCAAAAGCTAGGTATGTACGTTCATATAAGACTACTGTCGACATATGGTCTAATATCGACATTACATTTAAAGCCCTAGGCGAACTTTCTTGGGTGTGGCCACGTGGCTACTGTATATGTTCTTGTTTTGTTTTTTCTGTTTTTTTGGCCAGTCCTGGGCCTTGGACTCAGGGCCTGAGCACTGTCACTGGCTTCCTTTTGCTCAAGGCTAACATTCTGCCACTTGAGCCACAGCGCCACTTCTGGCTGTTTTCTGTATATGTGGTGCTGGGGAATCTAACCCAGGGCCTCATGTATATGAGGCAAGCTCTCTTGCCACTAGGCCATATCCCTAGCCCTGTATATGTTCTTGATACATTGTATATTGTATATATGTCTACCTGACCTAGAGAAGAGATAGAAAAACAGGACGTAAGATATCACAAGAAATGTACACACTGCCCTACTATGTAACTGTACCCTTTTTGCACAACACCTTGTCAAAAATTTGTGTTCAATTAATAAACAAATAAATTTTTTAAAAATCCCTACATTAACTGATTATATGTGTACTTGATTTTAAAAAAAGAAGCATAGTTCTGATGGCTCATGCCTGTAATCCTAGCTATTCAGGTGACTGAAATCTTAGGATCATGGTTGGAAACCAGCTCAGCCAGGAAAGTCCATGAGACCCTTATCTCCAATTAACCATGAAAAAACCAGAAGTGGAACTGTGACTCAAGTGGTAGAGTACTAACCTTGAGCCAAAAGCTTGGGGACAGTATCCAGGACCTAGAGTTTAAGCCTAGGACCAGTACCCCCTCCCCAAAAAGAAAACCCCACAATTCTCAGAAATATCAACAGCATGGAAACTGCTGAGAATAGTTTCTAATTAAAGAAGACTAAATGGAGGAAAGTGGTGACTGTAATACATGACATAAGAATTTCCTTTGCTATAATAAACATCATTGGGAAAACAAGGGTTATCCGATTATGATTGGTAGATTATAGAATGATATTAGAATGTTGATTTATTGACTTTGATAACTGTACTATGATTATGTAAGAGAAGTGTCTTCTTTTAGGAAACAGACTATTAGGTTTTAGCATCTAATAGTTTGGTAGTTTGGGGATGCTTTGACAAAAATATTTTAGACTAGGTGGTTTAAGCTTATTTCTTTTGAGTCTGAAAGTCCAAGACCAAGGTGCCAGCATGGCTGGGTTCTGGTAAGAGCCTCTTCCTGGCTTGTAGCTAGCCATCTTGTTGTATCTTCACATCGTGGGAAACAGAGAGGAAGCAAATTCACTCAGGTCTTTGTAAAGCCACTAATTCCATTCAGGAGAGCTCTACCCTCATGACCTAATTACTTCCTAAGGCCTCACTTCCCAATACCATCATCTTGGAGGTTAGGATTTCAATATATGGCTTTATGAATGTACAAATATTTAGTAAGCAAAAGGATATTCAATCATGTTTTCAAGTTAAGATCAAACAGTAGACAGACACAAAGGATAGCATGATAAAATGTACTGAGAATCTGGGTAAAGAGCATATAGGAGTATATAATTCAATTTCTTTAACTTTTCTGTAAGTCTAAAATTATGCAAAATTAAAAAGTTAGAAGAAAAGATCCAGGCAAAGGAGAGGCAGAGACAGAGTGAGATTTATATCCAAAGTACCTGCAAATTGCTTTGCCATAGAACAGATTTTTGGTAACATCAACTTAATTTCCCTGTACTGTAATTTCAACCCATTTACATTATTCTGACTACAGTCAGATTGAACCTCAGAGCTACAAAATAATAGTCTATCTTCTCTCTTGGCATTACCTTCCATTGGCACAGATGGCAAATATAACTCTCCACTGATCTGTGTCATAAATGAGTTCTTCCTGTCCATTTCTCCCAATGTACCATAAGTTTTAGGGAGGCAGAGATCATAACAAGCTTTACTGAACATTGTATCCCTCAGTATGGGACTTAGAGAAAAATGAAAATGTGGGACTCATGACTCAAAAAGTGAGAAGAACTTCAAGATGGTGAGAGGATAGCATTAAAGTTTAAACTAAGTGCAAATCCCGCCTAAGCACTGGGTCCTGTGTGAACCCAGGAGTTACAGCTGAGACAGGCTATGGTCAGCATTAGTATCTGGGGTTTAGCATATGCCACATGAATGAAGAAATAAATAAAGCTCCTTGGATGCATTTCCAGACTGTGTTGCTCTTATAGTGATCACTGATGTGGCTCTTCCATAAAGTGACTCTGAATGAGTTCTGGACTTGGCAGATACCAGCAGTTCCTACCATGCAACAGGGATCCATATGAGACCCTAGCATTACACAGCTGCTTCCCCAAAGCCACCACCCAGATGGACCATCCCCAGTTCCTGGCATTCTCAATCTCCTTGTAGGGACTAGCTGCTTCCAGCCTCCCTCCACAATGCCCATGCCTTCTACCTCTTCTGCCTCTTATCAGATTCTGTGCTAGTATAGAATGTTCTAATAGAGAATATAAGCCCCCTCTGGTGCCCACAGCACTAACAATTCCTGTACCAAACTGGGCTCTTTAAGCCACCAAACCTCTTTTCAATTGTGACCTACATTGCCATTGGTTCTGTAGACTGTGGATTCTGCAACTCTAGGGGGAAATGTTACTATGACAACAGCTCCTGGCACTGCAGGGATGAAAAGCACCTACTTTAAGAAAGTTCACCTACCTGTATGGCAAATGGACTTTATTCCTTGTTTCTAAAGCCAATAGCCAAACAAAGCGGGTTGAAAGACATTGTTTAAAGGCTAATTCAGACTGTAGTATTAGGCATACCCACTGAAATAAAAAAGAATGATGATAGGGAATCATAGATTTGGGGTTTTATTTTATTAATTTGCTTTTATTTTTGTCAGAAATAGGTGCTTAGTACTCCATGCTTCTATCTCTTGAGCCACAGTCCTCACCCTTTTTGCTTCAGGTATTTTTCATATAGATCCTCTCTTTTTGGCCTGGCTGGCCTCAGATCACAATCCTTCTACCAATGCCTCCTGAGTAGCATCATCACACATGGCTTCTCTGTTGAGGTGAGAGCTTGCTAACTGTTTTTAGATGGACTGTCCTCAAACCACGATCTTCCCAATCGCTACCTTCTGAATAGCTGGGATTACAAGCATGTCCCACCATGGGTCAGTATTGCTTATAAAGACAAATATTATCAGCTAGCAGTTTGTCCCTTGGTTAATGTGAACTTCCCCACAGGAGAAGGAAGCATAAATCCACAAAGCAAGGGTTGCCTCTCTCATTGGAAAATCCCAACATGGATAGGCTGCTATTATGTCCTCTTCTGCTATCTGGGAGTTGTACCACTGGCCATTTCATCACCCACAAAATATTGTGTGTGTGGGCTGGGGATATAGCCTAGTGGCAAGAGTGCCTGCCTCGGATACACGAGGCCCTAGGTTCGATTCCCCAGCACCACATAAACAGAAAACGGCCAGAAGCGGTGCTGTGGCTCAAGTGGCAGAGTGCTAGCCTTGAGCGGGAAGAAGCCAGGGACAGTGCTCAGGCCCTGAGTCCAAGGCCCAGGACTGGCCAAAAAAAAAAAAAAAAAAAAAAAAATATTGTGTGTGTGTGTGTGTGTGTGTGTGTGTGTGTGTGTGTGTGTGTGTGTTAGAAAGAGAATGAAGTTCTTAGTTATAAACTCTGGCCTTGCTGTCTATGAACCATGTGATCTCAAATAAATTATTTATTCTCTGAGTCTCAGTTTCTTGACTAGAGATATTTTTTATTTGTTCAAACAGTCATAAACTTTCTCAAGCAACTACTATGTACCTGAAGAAATATTTTCTTCCACAGGGGGGGAGGGGGAGGTTGTTTAAGTGAGTGTAAAAATCATGATCACTAGTTATATTTGTTTCCTTTCCTCAACCCATTACCTACCTAAAGTTAGCAAGCATCTCCTATTGAGAATTCCATCTCTATTGACTGATTGCCTGTGTCTCACACTTACACTGAGTAGATTCCTCAAGAGCAAGAATCATCTTGCAATCCACCTGACTCTCCAACACGCGGCACTACATCAGGCATAGCGTAAGCCAGGTTATGTGTAATTCCAGGAGTGGTTATGCACTGTTCCTTGTGTTCCAGGTACTATCAGTGAACTGAAACCCTAATCATCATTCAGTGTTAAGCTCTGGATTTCCTGTAGGAGGTGATTAGAAGGCACTTGGTTAGGTACTACAGCACATGTATGAGCAGCACTTTGGTAAGTAAAGTGTACTGGTGTGCCTGTTTAAGGAGTTTGAGGTTGCATGTGCACTGGAACCATTTGTTTTGGTTGGATTCTTTGTACATGGGATGACTTGGGCAGGGCAGAGGTAGAGAATATAAGTGAGGTTTAAAGTCAACCTCCTTCAAAGTCTCCAGACCCCTTGGTCTTCCCATTGAGCTTCTGTTATCTGATTCTGTGTGTTCTAGGAGTGGCCTGTGGGCCTCACTATGTCTCTCTGACAGGACATCACTCTCTTTTCTTTCCCAGCTAGCAGCCTGGTGGTAAGGGAGCACTGTAGAAACCAAAGAAAATCAACACAAATGAGCATCAGTATCCTGATGATGTTAACCTAAAACTCTGTCATCCTTTCTTCATTTCAGTTTCTCCCTCCTCTGTGGCTTAAATGTGTAACATCATCTGGTAATCCCTTCTGGACATGATCATGTTCTTAGTTACTGCCTATTAGGAACCACTTGGTTATTTTTCATCTTATCATGATTGCATTTAAAACTTGATTAGATTCTATTGATTCTGTCATAAAAAAAAAATAGTCATCCTACTTTCCCCCTCTAGTCTCTTGATTGCTTAATGTAAAAATCCTACTTGTGCCCCAGAGGCTTAAACTGATTTCTGCTCACTCTACTTCCATTTCTTTCTCTTTTCCTTCTTAGAGCTGACATCCCTCTTCAACTCTTGCAACAGGCTTTAGTTTTTATTGCTGTTATTTGCTGGTCTATGTTAAGGCTATTTGCTTTCCAGCTACCAAGGGGAAAGGAGAAATATGTCTCCAATTCCCAAACTATGTCATTGCCCAAACTGTTTTTGAATGAATTCATTTATATTTATTGGCTCCAGGTGCTATTTTTTCCATTATTAGTACCTCCTCTCTCAATGAAAGGAAGGCTGGCTGTGGGTTACAATGAGGGCCAGTCTCCTAGAGGGAACCAATCCCCAGTCAACTGAGTGACCCAATATGTGATTGATGTTTACTCCCTTCTAAGACCCAACTCAACTTGCCATCATGTAAAGGCCCCTTTGGCTGCCCCAGGCAGGTGAATGTTGATGATGAAAAGAAAAGAAACCAGAGCTTTTAATGAGGCTGCTACTATATATAGCTTAAGGAACTCACACCAGCCAGTGGCCAGTGAACCCTGAGGCCAGGGTTTACCCACTTTCTCCAAGTTTCAAGCATTACACATAATGTTGTGATTGTTTTGTGCTATATCAGAGTACCACTTATACTTTTATTCACATATACGTTGGGTCTTGTTGGTTTGTTCTTTTTTTATTCTTCTTTATTGTCAAAGTGAAGTACAGAGGGGTTACAGTTTCATATGTAAGGCAAGTACAATTCTTATCCAACTTGTTAATTCCTCCCTCATTTTCCCCTGCTCCCCCCTCCCTTATCCCTCTCCCCCCCCCCCCCGCCATGAGTTGTACAGTTGGTTTATACCAATTGGCTTTGTAAGTATCACTATTGCAATGGTTTGTCTTTTTATCCTTTGTTTCTTGATTTTGGTATTCCCTTTCCCTTCCCTAGTTCCAATACACATATATCTACAGTATCCAGGGTACTAAGATCATTACAGTAATAGCAGGGGTAAAACCACAGGAATGGAATATGAGAGTAAAAATGGTAGGGCTGGGAATATGGCCTAGTGGCAAGAGTGCTTGCCTCATATACATGAAGCCCTGGGTTCGATTTCTCAGCACCACATATATAGAAAACAGCCAGAGGTGGTGCTGTGGCTCAAGTGGCAGAGTGCTGGCCTTGAGCAAAAAGAAGCCAGGGACAGTGCTCAGGCCCTGAGTTCAAGCCCCAGGACTGGCAGAAAAACAAAAAACAAAACAAAACAAAAGGTATGGTTTCACATGGCATGTTGAAAATAACTACAAATGATATACCACTTATTTCCACAACTTGGAGTTCATTTCACTTAGCATCATCTTATGTGTTCATATGGGCATAGCTATTGAGTATTATGATCTTCTGCTATGACTATCCTAGAGATGTACTAATTATTCTCCATGAGGGAAATCATATAGTCCATGTTTCTTTGGGTCTGGCTCACTTCACTTAGTATGATTTTTTTCCAAGTCCTTCCATTTCCTTAGGAATGGGGCAGTATCATTCTTTCTGATAGAGGCATAGAATTCTATTGTGTATATATCCTGATCCATTCGTTTAGAAAGGAGGCATCTGGGTTGGTTCCATATTTTAGCAATGACAAATTGTGCTGCAATGAACATAGTTGTGCTGGTAGCTTTAGTGTGGTCTTGCTTGTAGTCTTTTGGGTAGATGCCCAAAAGTGGGGTTCCTGGGTCATAGGGGAACTCCATGTTTAGCCTTCTGAGGAACCTCCACATTGCTTTCCAGAGTGGTTGAATTTTTTTTGTATTGGGATTTGAACACAGGGAAAGGTAGACCCTCAACTATTTGAGTCATACCTCCAGCCCTTTTTTGCTTTTTGATTATTTTCAAGGTAAGGTCTTTCATCATCCTTGGACCAGGGTGAGCTCTGGTCCTCCTACTTGTGCTTCCCCATGTCACTGGGAATGGCAGGCACATGCCATTACACCCAGCCATCATGCTTTTCCTATGGCTGGGATAACAGACATATGCCACAGCACCTAGCCATTGACTGAAATGAGGTCACATAAACTTTTAGGCCTTGGCTAGGATCCTTCAATCTCCAACTGCCAGGTAGCTACAATTATGAGCTTGAATCACCATGTCTGGATTAATCACATTTTTTCTTTACTATCTACTTGTATCCCACTTGTTTTACTTATTTATTTATTTTGCCAGTCCTGGGCCTTAAACTCAGGACCTGAGGACTGTCCCTAGCTTCTTTGTGCTCCAGGCTAGCACTCTACCACTTGAGCCACAGCACCACTTCTGGCTTTTTCTGTTTATGTGGTGCTGAGGAATTGAGCCTAGGGCTTCATGCATGCTAGGCAAGCACTCTAGTGCTAAGCCACATTCTCAGCACTACTTTTTTTTTTTTGGCCAGTCCTGGGGTCTGGACTCAGGGCCTGAGAACTGTCCCTGGCTTCTTTTTGCTCAAGGCTAGCACTCTGCCACTTGAGCCACAATGCCACTTCTGGTCATTTTCTGTGTATGTGGTGCTGGGGAATTGAACCCAGGGCCTCATGTATAAGAGGCAAGCACTCTTGCCACTAGGCCATATCCTCAGCCCAGCACTACTTATTTTTTAAAGAACTCTTTTCCTTATCAGGACCTCTTGCCATAACCAGAAAGTAATTAGATAATTTTTAAAGAAAATATAATAAAAAACAAAACAGCTAGAAACTAGGTCAATATTCTGACTATACACACACACACACACACACACACACACACACACACACACACACTTTTTAAAAAGTAAAATGTTAAAGCTCAAATCAGATATAACTCTCCCTTACCTCATTTCTACCACCTACTCTTACTTTTTGTCTTTCTTCTCTTTTCAGAGTGCTTCTTACTAACATGTCCCTTAAAGGTGGCTTTGGGAAGCAAAACTATTCATGGGAATCTGTATATGTATTGATCCTCTGGGAAGCCATGCTTCCCATGATTGGATGTTTTGGGAGTGTACCTTGCCTTAGTTATCTATAATAATGTCCCTTATGAGAACCCAAAATGGGAAAATTTCAAACTTGCAGCAGTAGAGTATGTTTCCACTAACTATGTATAGAAATCTATATAACCATGGGGCTGAGGATATGGCCTAGTGGCAAGAGTGCTTGCCCCATATACATGAAGACCTGGGTTCAATTCCCCAGCACCATATATACAGAAAACAGCCATTAACCTATAATCTCAGTTATGCAGGAGGATTTTTATCTTGCCAAGTCCAGCCTAGGCAAAGGTAGGAAGAACCTGTCTCAATCAAAAACAAAGGAAAAGGGTTTTTTTTTGTTGGGTTGTTTTTTGGTTTTTTTTGGCCAGTCCTGGGCCTTGGACTCAGGGCCTGAGCACCTTCTCTGGCTTCTTGCCACTCAAGGCTAGCACTCTGCCACCTGAGCCACAGTACCCCTTCTGGCCGTTTTCCATATATGTGGTGCTGGGGAATCGAACCGAGAGCTTCATGTGTAGGAGGCAAGCGCTCTTGCCACTAGGCCATATTCCCAGCCACAAAGGAAAAGTTTTAAATTCCCATTTCCTATATGGGGATCATAAATGTTTCTTTCTCTTCAGTTTCTCCATATTTCATCTTGTTATACCAAAAATTCTTGCTAATATTTTAAACCTCCCTCCTCTACCAGAGGCACTGAGTTCAATTCCAATTAATTTTTAATCACATTTTAGGAGAATGTAACTGACAGAAACTTATCAATATCACAGAAGCAATTCAAACAACCTAGTAAAACTATACAAGATTAAATGTTACCTAGGATTTAAAATCAAGTATTTTTCAGTGTAGTCATCATTCCATGGGAATATTGCACTGGTTTCTTTTTCAAGTTATAGAAACAGGAATTCTTTAGTTAAGCACATTGAAAAAAGATTAATCTTTTATTCACTATGTGTGTATTTATGTCATCTTCACTTCCTTCTTTTCCTGTCTTCCTTCTTTCCTTCCTTTTCTTTACTCTTATAATGTTGAGGATAGAACTCAGGAACTTGCACATGCTATCCAAGTGCTCTACCACTGAGCTCATAGCCTTCCAAATTTTGTCATTTTTTTTAGTATGCTAATGTGCATCATGAATCTGCAAAAAAGATGCTAGGGTTACTTATCCATGAGACTGGAGTCCTGGGGGCCATATTTGGGAAAAGACAGTTAGGTGAATAATAGAAAGCTTGAGAAATAGAATATTTGCAAGGTGAAGACGTAAGTCTAGAAAGAAGGTACAAGATGTCATGATTCTAGTTGGCTATCAGAAATAGAGAGCTTTTTTATGGCAAGAGTATTTACTGATTTTCCCACAACACTTTTGTTTATGCAATTAAAAACAACAAAGCTGCTTTACTTTTAAAGTGATCAGGGAGGGCTGGGAATGTGGCCTAGTGGCAAGAGTGCTTGCCTCGTATACATGAAGCCCTGGGTTCGATTCTTCAGGAGGACATATATAGAAAATGGTCAGAAATGCTAGCCTTGAGCAAGAAGAAGCCAGGGACAGTGCTCAGGCCCTGAGTCCAAGGCCCAGGACTGGCAAAATATAAAAATTAAAAAAATAAATAAAGTGATCAGGGAGAGAATGAAGAGGGATAATGGAGATCTTGAAGCTGACTACATGGCTGCTTGGCACCCGGGGCCAATGTTGCTTCTCTCCCACAGCAATGGGGCAGATTTCCAGTAGCACCTTGCCATGCTCCTTATTGGCCATCATAGAAACCACTGTCTTCAAGCGCAGCCATTACCATCACTAGTAGCAGCAGCAGCAGCATTTTTCTCCATTTTTTACTTGGGGCAGATTCCACCTAACATAAAATTAAAATTAGCCATATTATTTGTCTGTCTAATATATCTATTCCAGCACTAGGCCTTGAACTTAGAGTCTGTACCCTCTCTTCATTTTGTTCACTCAAGGTTGATGCTCTACCACTTGAGTCATACCTCCACTTCTAGGTTTTTGTTGTTGTCGTTAATTAGAAGTAAGAATATCTTGGATTTGTCAGCCCTGGCTGGATGCAAACTGTGATACTCAGATCTCAGCCTCCTGAGTAACTAGGATTACAGGTGTGATCCACCAGCACCCAGCTAACTTAACCACTTTAAAATATATAACATAGTAGTATTCAGTTCATTTGTAACTCCCACCATCTAGCATCCACCGGAAAAGGGTATGGAGCATGGTGCCTGGGACTGCTGCTCCCCTCCCCATAACCTCTGGGCCAAGAATTGAGGTGGGCTGTCAAAGGAACAGATGTATGCTAAAGTACTAAACCAGAAAGTGAGAGTCATAGAGGAGAGCAAGGGAAATAGATCAAACACAAAGTGAACACAATGCTTGCAACTGAGCACCCAGAGTAACCAAACTCCCTGGCAACCAGGGAAAGATGAGAAACACAGTGATGAGTGGCTAAGATCAGAAAGGTGAATGTGCAGTGTAATTCAAGTGCGGAAAGAGTGGTTTTCTGGGACTTAATTCTGAAAGAAAAATTTCACATAGACTTTATAATGTGCAACACTGACATATATACTAGGCAATGCCCTTGAATGTGATTTTATAAGGAAGAATTTTCATATGGTTCTTTTCAATGAATATTTACTAGAGGAATTAATAAGTGAATGAATAAATGAGTAACAGATAAATCTCTATCTGCTCAGCTGAATTTTTATCACACAAACCACATAAAGTGATTCCCACTTTTCTTATAATACTGATTCATAAACTCAACATACAATCACTCCTAAACTAGTAAATTCTTGAAACCTAAATTGCCTGGCAATATTAAGCACTTTATTCAAATGAAAATAATAGGAACATCTGGATTACTTCCTCATAGCTCTAAAGACTTAAGAAACCTGTAAGTCTTTGGAGAATAAGCTAATTGCCTTATGAATTCATGGGGTTTTACGATGAAACAGTCTTCATTCTTAGACCCAGACTTGAGTAAGTTGTTTTAAAATTCACTTTTTTTTTTCACTTGAAGATTTTCAAGTGTTCTTGGAATGTATATACTTCTCAGACCATTGAAGTATGCAAATAAGAACAGCCACCTGGGCCCAGCTCTACCCTTTGGCCTACCTAATTCTGTCAGTGGATGTAACTCATTCTATCCAAAACTGCATCACCTAAGTCTTTATCTTAGATTTCAATGGAGGACATTCTTCACCCCAAAAGTATAGTAGCATCATTATTTTCTAGACTACAGACTCTAGACTAAGGCTAGAAACAAATGGATCCATGAAAAGAAATACCATAGAAGAACAGAGTTTTGGAAGACATGTCCAAAAGTAATACTTTTCCTAGAGTGAACATTTAATTCCTCCCTCCCTATTCTTGGTAGAGCCCAGGGCGTTAGTCAAAGTCCAGGCTGTACCCTTGAGCTATATTCCTAACCTTGAGTGATATTTGTGTTTGTTTATTTATTTTGGCAGCACTGAAGTTACTCAGGGCTTCATGCTTTCTAGACATGCACCTTTCTGCTTAAGCCACACTCCCAGCCACTTTTTCTCTGGTTGCTTTTGTGTTGATACCAGAACTGAATTCAGTGCCTCAGCCTCTTGCTTAGTTTGCTTACTAGTCACTGGCACTCCACCACTTGAGTCTAGCCTGGCTTCAATTACTTACTCCAAATCTTAAGTCTCTTGCTTATCTAAGATTTCAAGTGTGAGCCTCTAGTGCCTGTCCGATCTGGTTGCTTTTGACATAAGGTCTAGCTTTTGCCTAGGACAGGCTGGATGTGGTCCTCCTGTTTATACTTCTTGACTTTGTTTGGAAGATAGGCACAAGCCATTACACCGAGTTACTGAGATGGAGTCTTATGAATTTTTTACCCAGTCTGACCTCAAACTATGATCCTCCCTATTTCTGAATCTGAGTAGCTAGGATTCGAGACATGAGCAACTGGAACCTGGTCCTGGACCACTTCTAATTTAAAGTTGTTGTTTTGTGTTTATTTGCTTTTATCCTTTTCTGTACTCTCTCCTTTTCCTTATCATTGCATTACTGATTCATGAAAAATTTGTTCAATTTTGTGTTAATGTGGGGAGCAAACAATTTAAAGCAACAAAAGTCACAGTACGGAAGATGGCTCATCAGTCCCCTCATAATTTTGACACTTTGGTTGGCTCCTTTACTCTCTCTCATTTGCTCTCTCACTCTCTTTCTCTCTCTTAAGCAAGATATAAATATCCCCATTTCTATGTCACTGAGGTGCTGGGAACTAATACAGAGAGATCAGTGGTTCAACTGAAGGTCATGTTTATTTAAATTATTAATATGATATCACAAGTAGAAACAATTAAGATTATTAATTGGTGTTTTAATTTTGTAGAATAGCAGTAACATTAACACAAAAATAGTAAAAAAAAAAAAAGTATCTGTAATCCAAGTCTAGTTCTGACCCATATATCCATTCATAACCAAGATTACATTGTAAATGCAATTTTGCATTCTAGTATTTTTCCTCTCACATTACATGAGAAGTGCTCTTTGCTACCTATGAATCACTAAATGATGATTTTTAAAGCTGTCTATATTTAGGGACAACAAGATGCAGTGACCCTCTACAGAGCATAAGCAGTGTCCTCCATGTTTTCTAAATTTATATCCCTCAAGATGACCAACAAAGCTGGCCCTTCGAGAAACCAAACACTGCTTGGCATAACTGATTTAACAAAGAAGCAAGCAAGTCAGAGCACTTTGGATGAAGATCGAACATTAACCTTTTATAAGCTTTAAAGCAGCTAGGTATTAGGTTGCTACAAGGTACAAATGTATCTTGCAATGTGATTCCCCCCAGTGTGCTGCCTCTGAATATAGTGCAGCCTGACCTCTGGCACCAAGCTAAGTGTATTTAAAGATCCAGGAAGGTCCTCTCTAATACCAGTATTTTCTTTCCCTGTATTCAGAAGCCTGAGTATAGAAGTTCATAAAAGACAGGACCATAGGAGAATGGCCAGCTCAATCAGAGCAAAGGGGGAGAGGGCATAGTCTGGCTTAGGAACAAAGACAGAACACATTTATGAAGGCACATCAGGTGTGGATCAGGAACTGGTAGGGAAAATACGTGGTCAGAATCAACTGGCCTAGGGTTGCAGATGTAGCTCAGTGGTAGATCATGTGCCTGGCTCATGAGAGGCCCAGCCTGCACACTTGTACCTACACATGGATGTAAAACACACACACACACACACACACACACACACACACACACACACACACTGCACCAGCTTCCTCAGAAAATGCAAAACCTGGAATTCTGTAAAGGAACTTGAATGTAATTAGGTGGATTCTGGGAAGCCTCAGAGACTTACACTATGAGGAAGTTGGAGATATATATACAAGTTGCTAAGTTAGAGAGAGACAAAAGTAAAATGGTATGGGAAGATGAGGGAGAGAAAAGAACCCCATTAGGAGTTCAGAGAAGTAATTGACAACACAGGTGATGAGTAGTTAGTACTAAGTATGATGTCCAGGCTCTGGTCCATGTACTTCTTCTATGTTCACTAATTCAATCCTTACAACAGTACTCTGATTGTAGTCCTCTGGTTATTTTAATCCCTATTTTCCAGATGAATTATTGAGACCCACAATTATTAGGTGACTTGGGAAACTTGCTAAGGTGCCAGGGAGAAAGTGGCAGCCTCAGAATGGAAATGCAGACAGGCTGGCTCCCACCCTGAGTTTCCCACTCTATACCATACTTCCCACACAGGAGCACGAGCTCTGTGACAGGAGCCAAGTGAGAGTCCACCAGCCAGGCATGGAGGCACTGCCAATACACACAAAGGCACAGAAGTGAAAAATAATGAGCTACTCCTGGGGGAAGACAAACTCCAGAGGGGAATATAACTAAGAAGGATGGCAATGAATGAAGAGAAGGAACCTCCACTTCCTCTGAACTCTGTGATTTGCATTGTGGAGGAACTATAACAAAGACGAGGCAACCCCATGTCCCTGCTTCTTTTGGACACTGACTTGCTCCAGCGAGCTGGGTTTCTCACACTATATCACTATTGTTGTAAGGCTTGTGTGGGTATAGGCCATCCTCCTTACCATCACCATCCATCTAACAAACAGTTATGGTGTGTCTGTTAGTGAAGAGCACTGCTTATCCAGGGACTTAAAAAGTGACACATTGTCTACACAAACCCAGGTTAGAAGTCTCCTTTTCACCCAGCCTGGAACTATCTTGGCCAAAGAGCCTCCCTATAGGGTGCATCAAAACCCTATTCTTTCTCAAGAAAATGGCATCTTGGAGAACAGTGTGCTTACATATGCACCTTCATGCTAGAGAAGATTAGGTTGTCTTCATCTCTTGTTGATAAACTCAGCATTTCAGGTAAGTAATTTTACCTTGATTATAATTACAGCGAATCTAGGTGGTTCAAGCTGGGGTCTTTCATTTTACACTAAGAAGCTTCAGCCCAAAGCATTTCTAGGAAGCTAGCAATCTTGCCTCTAGGCTATGGCAATAGCATTGCTCCCACCAGGAGCTCTGAGGATGGAGATGCTGGAACTCAGCTCCTATAAGTCTCAAGGATGCTAACTCAGAAAATGTAAAGAGAAATGAGTCTCACAATGGTCCAAGTTCCATGGGTTCCTTAAAGTTGGACCATCAATTGAGGCACAACTAAACCAGTTTTCTTGGAAAGTGGAAGAAAAATGAGGGAAGGGATAACAAGTTTGACAAGAAATGTACCCACAACCTTACATATGTAACTGCAACATCACTTGGACAATAAAATTAAATTTAATAATAAAAAAGAGAAAAAATCTTTGAGCCAGGCACTGGTGGCTCATGCCTGTAATCCTAACTACTCAGGAGACTGAGATCTGAGGATTGCAATTCAAAGCCAGCCCTGGACAGCAAAGTCTGTGAAACTCTTATCTCCAATTAACCACTAGAAAACTGGAAGTGGCGCTGTGGCTCCTAGCCCTGAGTAAAAGAGCTCAGGGACAGTGCTCAGACCCTGAACTCAAGCCTCATGACAAAAAAAAAATCCTTGAGGCTGAGTTCTTTCTAAAAATTTTTTTAAAGAAAAGAAAGAAAGAGGAGACAGAGAGAATGAAGAAGAAAGAAGAAAGGGTTAAGGGTTAAGAAAGGGTTAAGTGTGTGGGAACACACTTGTGTTCCCAGCTACTTGGGAGACAGAGACTGGAGGATAATCATTCAAGGCCAGCTTGTGCAAAGCTAATTTGAGCATCCACCTGAGAAATGAACTAAAGCTCAAAAAGGCTAGGGGTATAGCTGAAGTAGCAAAGTACCTGCCTAGCAAAAAAAGAGGTGTTGAGTTCAAACTTCACTGCCACATGATCACTGCCACATGGCTCATGATTCTGGCAGCTGAGAAATCCTAACGGCATTGTGCTGGCCTCTGATGAGAGCCTCCCTGTCACAACATGATGGCATAGAAGCAGAAAGGGAAGCGTCCATGTGCAGAAGGGACTGAGCGCGGGGTGGCTTTACTATATAACCCATTCTCTCGAGAACTATCGTGGTCACTGGAAGCACTAATCCATTCATGAAGAAAGAACCCCATGATCCAATTACTTTTCACCAGGCTTCACCTCTTAAAGGTTGTATCATCTCAACTGAAACCATGCGTCCAGCACATGTGGGAATGGCAAAAACATCCTCCATCAAGACTATGGCTTCAACAAGTAGCTTTTATTGCTACAAGTTGCCATAAAACTCTGGATGAGGTAAGTTTCTGGAGTGGAGAGAATATTAAGAATACAAATGGTCCAGGCAGAACTCAACACACCAATGAGCAATTATCATGGAAACAGAAGGACATTTAGAAATGCAGCCACTGAAAGATTTGTCTAGCACAGGTTTGCAAAGAACCTACATCTCCTACTTGAAAGAGTTTCTTTTGTACAATTAAAATTAATCCTCCATCTGTCTAAAAGCCACTTACATAAACTACCCCCTTATTCCCCTGCCTCCACACGTTTACCATCTCTGTATCAGGTCATATTTCCTGGCCAATAGTTAATGTGTGCATATTTATGTTCAGCCCAGAGCTAACTGCTAAGGAGAAAATCCCCCTGGCAGTTTCCTTAAAACATACCTAGGAGCAACCCTCTGTGGAGAGCACAGTTCTCCCACATTCATTACCATATAATTCCACCTGCACCCCTGCTGTGAGCCATTTGAAAGTATGATAGTCTGAAAATATTACATATGTATGTCTGTACACACACTCACCCAGAGCACATCTTTGAACAGAATGGCTTTACTGGAAAGAGCTCAAATCCTCCCTCTTTCTACCTATACATAGACGCATGCCCATTTTGCCCCTTTAAAAGTGAGGATGCTGAGAGGGTTGTTCTCAAGATGGACTTTCAGACTCCAGGATGATGCTGGGGGCTAGTTTGTTGCCCACATCACAGGAACTGAAAAAGCAAACCAGCTTGCAGGAGTCAAAGGGCGTGTGTGTCTCATGGGGAGCCATAGAGATATCCTCCCTAACGTCGCATGTCTACTTTCCAAGATTTCCTCAGGCTTGAACTGTCCTCTAGCTGTTCTGTGATCCAGTTTGTGAGAAGCCACAGGCCAAGGGTCTGAGTGACATAGCAAAGCTACTGACAGTCTGGGCTTGGGCGTTGCACAGATGGCAGCTCAGGCTAGGCTCTGTTACATATAGCCATTTGCCTTTCAGAGTGCTCACTTAAGTTTCTCCAAACTTTAATTTCCTTTTCTAAAAAATAGGGATGATAGTGCTTGCCTATCAGGTTTGTTTTAAATTTAAATCAAATAATGTATGCCAAAAAAGAAATCTTAACAAGCTTGATCCAGGAAGTACACACCCCATTGGTAGGCCTCACAGTATTTGCCATGCTTCATCATTGTCTGATTATGTCTTAACTAGAATAAAAGTGCTTGGAAGGTAATAACAATAGCTTATGATTGCTATACTCCAATGGAAAAGAATAGTGCCAGGTACACAGTAGGCACTCAATAAATGTATGTTCATTAATAATTAACAATATAAGCCAGATGCTGGTGGCTCAAACCTGTAATTGAGCTACTGAGATGCAGTGGATTGTAGTTTGACACCAACCTAGAAGAAAAGTCTCTATGAGACTCTATCTCAAAATTACAAAAATTTGGAGTGGAGGCATGACTCAAGTAGCCTAGCAAGTGCCAAGTTCAAATCTCAGGACTTCCAAAACAAGAGAAAAAAGTGGAAAATTAATTATAATCCCAAACCCATTGTATCTATGATGCCTAATTTTTGTTTGTCAACTTGACTAGGCCATGATCCTAGCTATTTGGTCAAATAATTATTCTGGATGTTTCTGTAAAATGTTTATAGATGATATTGAACCCAGGGTTTTGTGACTGCTAATCATGCGCTGTACTACTCAGTTACATCCTCAGTCCTGATATTATGATTTAAGATGGTGAACTTTGAATAAATTACATTACTCTCCATAATGGGTGGGCCTCATCCAAGCAGTTGATTACACCAAAACTGACCTCTTTCTGAGCAAAATGCAACTCTGTCAGTATATTGTTTATGAACTTAAACTGCAATTCTTCCTGGAGACCCCTGCTTTCCTACCCTGCAGATTTTGGGACCTATCACTTCTCTACTCAAGTAAGCCAGGACTTTAAAATACATCTATGTAAATGTGCACCTGGTTGGTCCTGTTACTCTACACAACCCTGGTTAACATGGGCCTAGCCTGTCAATAGAGAAAACAGTCAACAACATACATATTTACTCTCCTTGGCCTGGAAACATGGTTGTATTCAATTGCAAAATTGAGCCCAACTTTTCACCCTTCTCTTTTTCCAAGGTCTTTGCCATGTCACATTCCATCTATTTGAGTCTAGGCATGGCTATGTGACCAGCACTCTTCTCCTTGACCTCAAATCATTTATAAACTAGCGTGATATAAAACACAGTGACCAACCAGAGTAACCAAGCTATCCCAACGTCTTACCAATGCACCAGAGAGTGCAGGATGCCACCTGAAGGCAGGTCTAGTGAGGAAAAACTTGTTAAAAGTTGAGTAAATGTTCCTTTGCAGTGTAGCCTTAAAAGTACAGAATGTTAGGGTCACTGGGTACCCAATAAAGAGGCAGGCTAAGCATAGATACGAGGCACACCCAAGAAAAGCAGGGGAAAGGAGGAAAAAGGACTTTTTTAAATTTGATATTTCAAAAAATAAGCATTGAAGTAGTCACTGTAACTGTTTTAGAATTCCTTATGCTATTTTATGTCTCCGGCTGTTTAGAATGAGATTACATGTGGGCAGGTGGTGTGTCTCCAGAATTGGCTGTAGGTCTGAGGTCTCTAAAGGGCTAGTGGGCTGCCCCAAGGCTGTCTGAGGAGGCTGGGGACAGTGCCTAACCCGTCACTATGGTGGGGAGTGTGAGAAATGGCAAGGAGGCAGTTTGGGGGGTGGCGGGGACACCCAAGAAAGAGCTGGGCTTCTGCAATCTGTTTCTCTCTGCTTCTGCCTATGAATCATCTACATCTACACTCCCTCACAACCCGCATATTACATAAATAATGTACAAAATGAGCAAAATCAAGCCGCCACCACCACAATGAGCTTGACCTTGAGTTATCACAGAGGAGTTAGGAGTTGAGGGCTGCTTTAGGGAGTTGTGAGATCTCTCCAAAAGCGAGAATTTTGCTTGGGTCTTTGCAGCACGATTAGCTTTTTAAGTCAGTCACCTTCAAGGCCTTAGGAAACTGTCTTCACACAGTAAAATCTCAAGGAAAGGAAATAAAGTAGGCTTGCATGCCAAGTAAACAAAGGAACACCGAGTAATCCCAGAGGACATAAAATGGTGGTGAAATCCAACTTTGGTTTGAGAGTGGGTGTAGAAAAGAGATGATCACTAATTAAATGAGCAAAAAATTTAAGTACTAGCTCCTGTGAAGTCTGAGGAGGAGAATTTTTGTCTTTCCTTTCTGAATTTTCAAGGGCTATGCAAAACTATTACTGTTATGTGGGGGGTATAACTGAACAAGTGACCAACAGACTCTGACTCCAAGCCACTAGCTGTGAATCAAGCAGGAGAAGTCACCAATGCCCAGGTTTGTTAGCAAGAATCTAAGAGGTAGGAGAGAAAGAAAAGGCAGAGGAAAGCAAGAAAAGAAATTGTTGTTGAGAATTTATTGAACACTGTAGTACGATGTCATTCAATCTTTCCAATAACCCTAACAAAGTTACTATTATTATTCTCATTAGGTACAGGAGAACAACTCAGAGTGCTGAGATCACTCAACCCAGACTCTCTGACTTGATTCCAGGGGCTTTCATAGGCCTGTTCTGACTTCTATCAAACAGCTTAGTTACCTTGATGCACTTGTAAATGCTTTCCATGTGAGTAAAGACATAGTTTTGCAAATACTTTGTTTTGTATCAACACAGGAAATGATTTGTTCTCAACACACAGCATTTATTTTTAGAATAAACTTTAGTTAACAGCATCAACCTTAGTCAGCCTTAAATGAACATCATATAAATCTCTTTTGATAGAGAAGGCTTCTTTCTTCATCCTGGAAATGATATTAACTTATATAGTCCTTCACTAATCACCTATTCATTTATTTTTCAAGAAATATTGAATATCTATTAAGTGGCAGGCACAATACTGATCCCTAAAGAGGCTCCCAGTCTCCATATGGAAGGTTCAGGACAAATCATCCAAAAGCCACATCTATTTGTAAGTCTTAGGTGTCAAAAATGGATTCACAGCACAAGAAAAGAATTAGTACATTCTCTAGGTCTAAGGTCTTAATAACTGAGTGTATCTCTCTTAAATGATCACATAATTATCAAAATCCCAATCAAGTTACCCACGTGAAAAAATAAAAGTAAAAAATATAGCATTGTACACCCAATTCATTGCTTTCTCGTTTGATTCCACAGTACAGCACACTCCTAAAATAAACAAAGAGTCAAACATTTCAGCTTTACAAAACTGGACCAAAGCCAGTACACTGGGCTTCTGCTCTAGAATAACTAAGACCCTTTTTGTAAGCCTATAAATAAATTTCAGCAGATGCTTAGACTCAAAAGGTTCAAGTGGAAAACCAGCCACTGGTCCTCAGAATCACATGCATGGCCTCTTTTCCTGACGCCTCCCCAGCTTTAGAAAGCTATGCTTTGGGAAGCTATTAGTGCAGAAATAGTCTTCTAAATGATAGGTTACCCCAGAAAATGCTAGGAGGACAGGTAACCCCATGGCGAAGTGAGTGACCACTGTGTCCTAGATCCACAAGGTCTCTTCTGCTCTAAGTCCCAAGGGCTATGAGCAATGAGAGTCACTATACAGGCCTCTTTTCTCAATGCTTGTGCTGAGCTCCCTGCTGATCTTCTCTGTCTCTACCATTAACCTCTCAGAATGCCAAATTACAACCTAGGAATGCCACCTCCAGCCCCATTACAGTGTTAGAAGGGCACTAATATCTCCCAGCTCTGGTTTTGCCACGTGACTGGGCCCACCACATACCTAAAACTGGCATATGGTGTTCAAAACAATCTATTCATTAACTTTAAAACCTTTTCAGGAGTAGTAGGAGCACAAAGAGAAAATTGCCAAAAGCAATATTAATTAGAATAACAAGAATTTACACCACTTCTTAAGAGCAACAGCTTTTTCATTATATTCTCTGCTGAAGCTGTATTGTCTAGGTTATATGCTTACTCTGATTATAAGATTAGGTGGTAAATCTGTGGCCATCAAATGATTGAATATAAAGAGTGCTTAGGAGCTGGACACTGGTGGTTCATGCCTATAATGCTAGCTATTCAGGAGGCTGAGACCTGAGGATAGTGGTTCAAAGACAACCCAGCTAGGAAAATCTGTGAGACTCTTACCTCCAATTAACCACTTCCAACTGGAAGCAGAGCTGTGGCTCTAAGTGATACAGCACTAACCTTTAGCTTTGGGACAGTGCCCAGGCCCTAAGTGCAAGCCTCACAACTGAATAAATAAAGGAGTGCTAAGTACGCTTTCTGAGCTAAACCTTATATCCTCATTATCTCATATAAACCTCTTGACCTTATAACAGGAACCTGTACAACCTCCATGTATTATGAAGAAACAGAAATTTGGAGCATGCACATTGCTTCTTCAGCTTCATGGAGCATACAGAACAAATCCAGGCCTAAAATTTATATGATTTGTGTTCATTTCGCTTAGCATCATCTTATGTGTTCATATGTAAATAGCTATTGAGCCATTGTGATCTTCTGCTAGGACTATGGCAAACCATAGAGTCTATATTTCTTTGGGCCTAGTGCACTTCATTTAGTATGATTTTGTCCAAGTCTTTTCATTTCCTTACAAATGGGGCAATATCATTCTTCTTGACAGAAGCATAGAATTCCATTGTGCATATGTACCAAATTTTCTTGATCTATTCATCTACTGAGGGGCATCTGGGTTGGTTCCATATTTTAGCAGCAGTAAAGTGTTCTGCGACAAGCCAAGTTGGGCTTGTAGCTTTAGTGTGGTCTTGCTTGTAATCCTTTGAGTAAATGCCCAAAATCAGGGTTTCTGGATCCTAGGGAAGCTCTATGTTTAGTCACTTGAGGAACCTCCACACTGCTTTCCAGAGTGGTTAAACAAGTTTACACTCTCACCAACAGTGTAGTAGGGTTCCCTTTTGGCCACATCCTTGCCAGCATCTGTTATTAGTTTTCTTGATAATGGCCATTCTTACTGGGGTGAGGTTGAATCCCAGCATTGTTTTCATTTGCATTTCTTTTATGGACAGTGATGTTGAGCACTTCTTCATGTGCCTCTTGGCCATTCTCATAAGTGGTTTATCATTATTGCTGTTATTGTCAATATACCCTGTGAAATTAAGCCTTTTTCTTTTGTCTTTCTTCCCAATGGTTTTACCCCTGATGTTACTGTAACTGATTTTTGATACCCTGGGTATTGTATATACAATTATCAGAACTAGGAAAGGGAAGGGGGACATCAAAATGGAGAGACAAAGAGTAAAAGGTGAACCAATGCAACAGCTATATGTACAAGACAACATGCTGTAAAACAATTGTACAGCTTGCGGGGGGGGGGGAACAGGGGGAGGGAGAAAGTAGGAGAAAAATGAGGGAGGAGGTAACAAGTTTGATAAGAAATGTACTCACTGACTTACATATGAAACTATGACGCCTCAGTACATCACTTTGACAATAAATTGGTTAATTAAATAAAAAATATTTATATGATTTGAGTTTGTCCACTTTAGGGAAAATAATATAAAACTACAAATAAATTTTTAAGTGAATATTCATCTAGAAAGAGGAAAGATATGGTAACAAATTCAGAAAACATGGACTGGGAATATGGCCTAGTGGTAGAGTGCTTGCCTCGCATACATGAAGCCCTGGGTTCAATTCCTCAGCACCACATAAACAGAAAAAGCCGGAAGTGGAACTGTGGCACAAGTGGTGGAGTGCTAGCCTTGTGCAAAAAGAAGCCAGGGATAGTGCTCAGGCCCTGAGTTCAAGCCCCAGGACTAGCAAAAAACAAAACAAACAAAAATATCAGAAAACAACAGTGATTTTTATCCCTTGCCTGAGATCTAACTTTTTCCTTATACTTATTGGTTGCATTTTTTTTCTATGAAGAGAACATGAAAAGTTTATTTCCTGCAATACAGTGATCAATTTTTTTTATTATTTTCAGTATTATGACTTTGTGATAGTAAGTTCTTAGGGCTGCTGTCAAATTTGGATAAAATTCTATCCAGTTTTGAGGGTAAGTTGGTGGTGGTGGGGTTTAAACTCAGGATCTGTGCTTACTAAACACATACTCTGTCACCGGAGGCATGCCCCCAATCCTTTATTTTTAAACTTAATATCTGGGTTACAAGAGGTCAGGGCATTTCAAGATTTCCTGTCCATGATGTTAATCTTGAATCAACAACACCAAGTTGACAACACCTGATAACCTATTTGTTGTCAATAGATAATGACTTATAAATTTTATGCCACGTTTATTTCTGCCAAATCAGTCAGAAACTTAAATCTTTCTCCAATATGCTCATGTGATTCACTCATCTTTGTTTACTAGATTACCAACATCCTAAAAGCTTCTTCACTATTTCTAGTCAATAACTCTCTCTTGCTATAAGTGCACCAGTAAAATTTCTTTCCAGTAAGTTTGATAGGATATCTTTGTTACTTTTTGAATTTCTGTAATTTTTTCCTTTCAGTGTCTACTGGTTTTATTTCTCATCTGTGTCATTTCTATTTCACATTTCTTTCTTTATGTGAATTTTCTTTTAGTTCTTTAATATACTTAACTGATTTAACATGCTGATCACAAATAAATGAAACATTTACCTACCTTCAAATCAGAAACTGACATTTTTCACTTCTTTCATTAACACACTACCAAATGACTTCCTGAACTGTCCAATTCAAGGCCCCCTACACAGATTCCCAAAATGCCCCTGGCCATTCAGTGTTACCCTACACTAAGAGGAAGTCAAAAATAGAAAGAGACAGCATAGCTGGGGCCTCTCTCTCAAGAGTCTTGGAAGAAGCCTAGGAGGGGCAAGACCCTGAACAACAGCAGCAGTTTCAAGGCAAGTTAGCGTCTGCAAAGCTGGAATATGGAGCAGCTTTAATCCAAAGTTGGTCTGGCTTTGGGACCTCAGTACTTGCCTTCCTAGCTAAGAAATTGATAAAATGTTCAACTTCAAGAAAATTAGTCCTTTCTATAAAGGTTCTCTACAAAATGCCAAGAGATATCAAAGATTCATTCACATGTAAAGTTTTCAGTGAATCCCTGAGTCCTAAAGACTAAGCTGAGCATCAACTTCAGTGTCTAGAAAAATCCAGAGTTAGCAGAGCACTGGTGGCTCACACCTGTAATCTTAGCTACTCAGTAGGCTGAGATCTCAGGGTCACAGCTCAAAGACAGTCCAGGCAGGAAAGTACCATGAGACTTTCTTTTTAATCCAAAATGTGTTTACTGGGATGGGTCCCCATTCATCTTGGTTCATCATGCTTCAGCACTGCTGCCTTCTGAAGGAACATCCTTTGCTTTCCTTCCTGTGGGCTGGCAGAGGACAGTGGAGCAACCAACACACAAAACTACTGTTTGAGCATGGCTCAAGACCACCATGATTTTATAGCATCCTGGGCATTTTACATCCATGAAGTAGGAATTGGAGCTCTGCACTAGGCACTTCTTGTGTTTCCTCTTCTTTTCAGAAAAGAGACAGGCATCCTTTGTGAGAGGCATGTTCTCAGGAGGAGGTCATTACAGCCAGAAAGGCGAGACTCTTATCTTCAATAAACTACCCAGAAAAAACTGGAAGTTGCCCTGTAGCCAAGTGGTAGAGCACTAGTCTTGAACAAAGAGGCTTAGGGATAGTGCCCAGGCCCTGAGTTCAAACCCCAGAACAGGAGAGAGAGAGAGAGAGGAGGGAGGGAGGGAGGGAGGGAGGGAGAGAGGGAGGGAGGGAGGGAGGGAGGGAGGAAGCAAGGAAGGAAGGAAGGAAGGAACGAAGGAACGAAGGAACGAAGGAACGAAGGAAGGAAAAAAATCCAGAATCATTAAACACAAAAACATAAAGTCAGAAAGGGAATGGGCTCATTTCTGCATCTACTCGGGATCTTATTTGGGGCAGAGCCACAGTCAGGGACTGCTGGTTGACCAGGCCCACAACCGGAGGTCCTCCTCCCAGGGGTCCCTGCCACTAGGAACCAGAAGGTCCTGTCTCCAAACTCATCCCCTGAGAGGCAGCATCACAAGCCCCAGCTCTCTGGGGACAGTAAGATTTCAACTCTGATAGAATTGAGGACACATCTGCTGCCTTCCACAAGAGCACAGTGAGCTGATCCTACTGCTCTCAACAACGCACTCACACGAGCTCTCTCTCTTGCACGTGTGTGTCTTTAAATTTTATATATACCCTGGAACCCATAAACCAATATAATTAATTAAGAAAAATTATTTCACAACTGATACATCCATCTTTTCCTTCTACAAATTATTAGCAATGTAAATGGAGTGTGTATTCTTTATCTCAGCATCACCAAAACATTCATTATTATTATTCAAATTATTTCATGGCTCAGTGTTCAAAATTATAAAATGAAATGTCCACATATTCATGGCATGGTGGAATTCACTACTGATAAGAAACATGCAAGTATGTGTCTACTCTCAATAAACTCATAATTCAAAAAAGGAGTGAAGGTAAAGAGGCAAATACCTATGACACTATGTAGTAATTGAGGAATGGACAAAGGGTGGAGCTGATAGAAAGCCATGGGTTTCTGAAGAACCACATTTCCAAAGAGAAAGTACGAAAGGCACATAGTGCAATATCAATCATCCAATTCATAAATGCATTAAAAAAAAAACTACTGCAGTTCAGAGAACCTGAAAATGCCTTGACAAGTACAATGAAAAGGAAAGATGACACGGCACTTGCTTCTCTTCCTTCCTCTTTGTGTGTGATTTTTACACAAGAATCAATAATTTATTTATTCTGTGTAATTGTGCTTCACTAATCAGAGATCCTGTTCTATCATCCTCTAGATTATCTTGTTTGCCTGCTTCATTTGCTTTCTGCTTCCAGACTCTGGCAGGGTTATGCTACAGCATTTTCACAAAGTAAATTTTAACTGAATTTGCCATTTGAAATTATTGATTTTTTTCAAGTTTAAACAAACAGAAGTAACTGCCAGATATTTTGTAAAGAAAATATTTATGAGAGGGTTAGATTGTTTCATGGAATTCCACCCCTGAAGGAAAAGTGATTGAGCAAGGATGAAGTTTGGAAATTAATGTGCAATATGAGCACCTTGCACAGAGGTGTGGGCCACTTTCTTACAACTGGAGGAGCTGGAAGGACTCTCTGGAGCTCTCAGTGGGGAAAGAAGTTTTTCATGGTCCTCTTTGAGAAGCCATTTACATGTCCTGCAAGCCTGCTTGGGAGGGTTATTCTTCATCACTTAATACTTGTTCTTCATCACTTTGGCTGGGAAGACTATAAGAAAGGATGCAAAAGAAAATATTTTGAAGAACCAAATAAAACCTGAACTTTGATGGAGAGAGAGCATCCTACCTTGGCAGGATCAGATGGTTATCAAGGTTTGCAGTGGTGAAGAAATTCACCAAGGTGGCTGTAGGAAACAGCACAATAGGAAGGTCATGGTGAAACCTCAACAGCAATCTCCCACAACTTGAGTAGAAGGAAGGGGACAGCAGTGAGAAATGGAGCAGCAGGTAGAAATGTCTAGCAACACTGGAAGATAATCCAAGAACCCTGAGCAGAGCAGAGGAAGGGAAGGAGGGAAGACCTGCATGGTGCTGGATCCAAAAGACTGCTGGATCCAAAAGACTAAAAGCACTTGGCAGGACCTCAAAGCCAAAGACTGCCATTATTGCCACTGTTCCACCACCATCACTTCTTGATTGTTCTTTTCTGGGATGAGAAAAGAAAAAAACAGTCCAAATAGCCTGAGCAGGGGCTGGGAATATGGCTTAGCAATATAATGCCTCCCTAGCATGCATGAAGCCCTGGGTTTGATTCCTCAGCCCCACATATACAGAAAAAGCCAGAAGTAGTGCTGTGGCTCAAGTGGTAGAGTGCTAGCCTTGAGCAGAAAGAAGCTAAGGACAGAGTTCAAGCCCCAGGACTGGCAAAAAAAAAATTTTTTTAATAAGCTGAGCTTCTCTAGGCACAGTACAAGACACCCCCCGCCCCCCCACACACACCCCTACTCCCCAGATAGCCCAGGCTGGCTGCAAACTCAGTCTACTGACTCAGCCTCCCAAGTGCTAGGGATTACAGCATCCCTAGCTGCAAGTCATATTAACAGGAGGATCCCAAATTGACTGTCTCTCTTCCCACTCCAAGTTTTTTATATAGATAGTTCTGAGAAGCCCTGGAGCAGCTTGACCAGTCTTTTACCCAGTCCCCCAGTTGATGTGAGCTAGGGGAGAGCTAGGATCCATTCCATACCTGGCTCCTGCCTTTCATGGGAATGCTGATGGCCATGCCTGAGGTACTGGCAACTTCCATACCCAGGCTGATAGTCCTCTAAGTCCCAAGGTAAGAAGAAGGTCTCAGGACCCTCACTGTCTCAGAGCAGCTCTCCTTGGCATTCCTATCCCACTCTTTGCTGCTCCGCGGCTCCTAGACCCTAGAGTAGCAATGCTGGTGCTGCCATGGGCATGGTTGTGATGAAAAATGCTCTGTATGGCCGACAATTCTCCCCAGGATGCTCAGATGGGGTCCAGTTGCCTATGGCAAAACGCATGCTAGAGACATACAACATCTATTTTCCTGTCTTCTCCCATCTCTATTTCTTTTGGGTTACAACATCCTTGCAGAGCAAGTCTCTCTTCCCTGTGTAAATTAACTTTAGACTGTCAGAACTTAAGACAGGTCAGGCCTTGGCCTGATTCACCATTCTCACAGATGTGGGATAGGCAGATGGAGAAGATGTGGAAGAATGTTTTTAAAGGCCCCACTCTGAAATTCAGAATGACTCTGAACTCTGAACTCTTTCCAAGAACTTTTTACCTTACATGTGTTGAAGCTTAGAGGAGTGAGAGATAAATAGTATCCAGCCCATGTAGGCTAAGTACCACAGACTGAGTGACTAAGAAACAGAAATGTATTCTCAAAGTTCTGAAGGCTGGAAACCCAAGATCAAGGCTCTGTCAGATTCAGCTCTCTTCCTAAAGAACACTTTCTCATTGTGTGCTCACATGGTAAAGAGGGCCAGATCTTCCTGTGGGGCCTCTTTTATTAAAGTACTAATCTCATCCATGAGTAATCTTCTCTCAAAGACTAGTCATTCCCCAATAGCCCTGTTAATATCACCTATTGAAGTTCAGGTTTCCACATGTAAAATTTTGGAGGACATTCAGGTCATAGAGAGGATTTAGAGTCAGAATGAATTGAACCAACTAAACTGCTCAAGCACACCAAATGAACCAGAGCAAATTCAGCCAGTGCCAGAGTAATTTTTGCTCATTCTAAATTTACTAGTAGATTTTTGGGTCAAAGCACTGTTTCCCAACATGCACCACAACCCACCCCCTTATCACACATTATGTGAACTTCCTGGAGAGTAAATAGAAACACAGTAAATTCTGGAAATGAAATTATTAAAGCTATTTTGCTCAGAAACTCCAGGAGAACCTGGTATACCCAGATGGATAGTTGGTAACTGATATATTTGAGTAATCCCCTCCACAGCTGGGGGAACCTGGCTGGCACATGGTGAGTCACTGGCTCAGGCTCCCTCTGATGCTTTCTCTGCAGTAAGGGCCCCAAGGAGGATTTCCTCAGTGCTTGGAAACCCATGTGGACTTGGGCCTCAGCCCATTGCCACATGTTCCTTTTTCACTCCACATCTCCCAGATCCTGTGGAGTCTTGTCAAGATCTTTATTCGCAGGAACACCTTGCACCAGATTCTTTGGATTTCTCAAAGATCTGGGGTTGAGAGGCAGCTCTGCTGCCAAGACCTCAAAAATAGCACAGAGTGAAATCTGCCTGCTTGCAGCTTAAAGGAAGCAGCTCACCTTTCTCAACAGAAGCGAAAACACGGCAAACGAAAATCATGAATGTTCCTGGTATATTATTCCTCTTAGATATGAAATAGCTCTTCTTCACGCTTCAACTAATGATCATATTGACCTCTGATGCTCCAACTTATAAGGATCCAATCACATCCAGTCATCATGTCTAAAGGACTTGGAACTTGTGCAGGGAAAGCTGGCACTGAGGCCCTATCCTCTCACTGCTGTGCTATTTTACTAAGCTTTCTCTCCCTCCAGATCTCAGTTAATTTTGAATTCAAAAGGGCAAGAGAAGAAATCTTCTGGAAGATTAACCAGTCTCCCACCCTACCCTCATTTCCCATTAACTGAAAATTTTTAGTTAAAAGAAATCTATCCATTACAGCAGAGGATCACAAGAGCCCAATAGCTATACCCTTGTGAACACATAAGATGATGCTAAGTGAAATGAACTCCATGTTATGGAAACAAGTGTTATATCACTGTTGTAATTACTTTCAACATGCCATGTGAAACCATAGATTATTTTGTTGGTAATCCTCTTGTATCCCCTTCCTGTAGTTGTTCCCGTGCTATCACTGTATCTCATCTGAGTACCCTGGATACTGTATATACTGGTATTAGTGTTATGCCAAGTCGCGAGAAGACCACCAAGAAGGCCACCGAGACTCAGACTTCCGAAATGCAAAAGCAAGGCAAGGCTTTATTCAAGCGAGCTGCAACTCGGGCCTCATCCTACCCACCGACACAGCGGAGGTTGGGAGGAAGCCCCAAGGTGAGATTTCACAGAGCTTATAAAGACAAAAACCCAAACGTTACAGCAATCAGGTGTTCAAGCAAGATTAGGATACGGGTACAAATCTGATTGGCTTAGGGCTTGAGGCATTCCCAGGTGGCTAGAGTTAAGCATTCCCAGGTGGTTAGAGTTAAGCGGGGAGTTTCCTGACTAGCTGGGCCCTAATAAGCTTGTTCTGCTAGCCAGGATAATTGGTGGCCTGGGTTTGCTCACAGGGCCTGCTTATCTCAGGTTCTCGTGGTAAAGCGGGGCCTGACTTCAAAATGGCTTTAGTCTGGCTCTTCAACTAGAACTAGGGAAGTGAAAGGGAATATCAAAAACGAGAGACAAAGGATAAAAAGACAAAAGCAATACTTGCAAAACCATTTGGTATAAACCAACTGAACAAATCATGAGGGGAAAGGGTGCTAGGTGCTTTCATGTTTATTATCTCCTCTAATTCTTTTAATCTCGCAGGTAAACAGCCCCACCCACAACTCACAATCTCCCAAAAATTAGGTATAATGTAAACTAAAATAGCATTCCAGTAAAACAAATGCTTCAGTTACTTATCAATTCTCAGAACCCTGACAATTGTTGTAAGTAGGCTCCCCAAGTTTATTGTTGAAACAAACTGATTCTATACCTCAAATAATCAGCACAAAGCTCTGCTGGAGAGAACAGGGCCTACTTCAGTGTGGAAGCTTTAATTATGAGGGTTAATTCCAAGGGCTTTTCAATTTTCACCTAGAAAAACTTTAAACTCTCTTTCTTAAGTGTTAGCATTTACAAAGAGAAGGCTTAAGAAATGTATTTACAGGGAAAGGGGGAGGAAGAGGGGGAGGCGGGAGGAGGTAACAAATAGTACAAGAAATGTACCCACGGCCTTATGTATGAAACTGTAACCCCTTTGTACATCACTTTGACAATAAATAAGTAATTAAAAAAAAAAGAAGTGTACTTAAAGACCAGGCACTTGTGGCTCACACCTGCAATCCCAGCTACTCAGGAAGCTGAGATCTGGGCAGGAAAGTCTGTGAGACTCTGATCTCCAGTAAACTAATCAGAAAAAGCTGGAAGTGGCACTGTGGCTCAAGTACACCCAGGCCCTGAGTTCAAGCCCCAGAAACAGCAAAAAAAAAAAAAAGTATTTATGTGTGTATTTAAGGTTTTTTTGAATATCAAAAAACAAAGGAGGGGCTGGGGATATGGCCTAGTGGCAAGAGTGCTTGCCTCGTATACATGAGGCCCTGGGTTCAATTCCCCAACACCACATATACAGAAAATGGCCAGAAGTGGCACTGTGGCTCAAGTGGCAGAGTGCTAGCCTTGAGCAAAAAGAAGCCAGGGATAGTGCTCAGGCCCTGAGTCCAAGCCCCAGGACTGGCCAAAAAAAAAACCAAAAAACAAAGGAGAGTAGCAACTTTGAAAAATATTAAAATACATTGTAACTATCTAGTAAATATTAAATACATTAAGAGCCCTTTAAAATATTTTATATGAGTACATCAATAGAAAAATGAGTAACTGAAGAGTGATCAAAATACAAATTAATATGTTAGTTTTCCTTATCAGACTGATTGATTAGATAAGAAGAGGGAATGATAATCAACTCCTTTATACAATGCTGAAGAATATGAACTGACACATTTCAAAGTGCTAACATATTTTGAAACAGATTATTGTCTGTAAAGTTGAATTGTTTTCAGCAAGTATACATTGCTTTTACAATAAGAAATACACATAATATTTCTAAATGTTGTTGCTTTAAATCACAAGGAAACAATTATGGATGTGTAAAAATATTTAACTAGAAGAAATTTACAATAGAAAAGATTGCTATGGTAGAACTGGCTGCTCACTGGCTGCTCCACGGTAGTTATTCTTCCCTTTTTTACTTAGAGGTACTTAAGAGGTACTTATTTAACTTCCCCTCACAGTTTCCCTTGCAGCTGAGTATATATGACCAAATACAGGAAAGAAGAAATCTTTATTTTCTGAGGTTTCTAGAAAGACTACTAAAAGTGGCTAACGGGGCTGGGCACTGGTGGCTCACACCTGTGATCCTAGCTACTCAGGAGGCTGAGATCTGAGGATTGCAGGTCAAAGACAGCCCAAGCAGGAAGGTCCATGTGACTCTTATCTCCAATTTAAACACCAGAAGTAGAGCTATGGCTCAAAGTGGTAGAGCACTAAGCTTGAGCAAAAGAGCTCAGGAACAGCACCCAGGCCCTGAGTTCAAGCCCCATAACCACAAAAAAAATTAAAAAAAATTAAAAAGCTAACTGGGCTAGTATATATAAAAAAAAAAACCTTTGGACTCTTCATTACTTTGTCCTCTGTACTACCTAGAATTTGGATGTGATATCCAGAACTGCAGCTTTTTGGGGCCAAGGAGTGGCCTGGAGGATGGAAGTGCTTCAGAAAAATGATAGAGCAAAAGACAAATGACATCTGAATCCTTGATGACTGCCATATTGATATTGGAGCACGATCTCTGGACTACTTTACATTTAATAAAACTACCCTATGATCCAGCAATTCCATTCCTGGACATTTATCCAAAATATTAAAAACTAGGATACAGTAAAACCACCATCACAACCATGTTCATTGCAGCACTATTCACCATAGCCAAGACATGAAATCAACCCATATGTCCCTTAATGGATGAATGGATCAAGAAAATGTGGCATGTATACACAATAGAATTTTACTCATCCATTAGAAGGAATGATATTATACCATTTGTAAAGAAATGGAGTGACTTGGAAAAACTTAAGTAAATCAGACCCAGAAAGACAAAGGATGCATGTTTTCCCTTACACATGGAAGCTAGATTTAGCTTATAAACTTATAAGGAAATACATTAGGTGACATGAAAGTATATGGAAATATGTTAACTGAAATATGGTAGATTCAAGGGAGAACTGAAATAGTGTAATTTCTTATAAAGGCAAAGTCAAAATTCAACAAAATAAACACCAGTATGTGGGTACTTGGAAGGGATGGGGTAAGGTGGGGTCAAGAGAAAAGGGGCAGCAAATGAAGAGGAGAAGCAGGGGTAAATGTATGCAAACATTCAATATATATCCTACAAAACTAGGTAGAGTTAAAGGAAGGTTGGGTAGAGGATGGATGGTTAAGAATGTTGAAAGGGATGACATTGATCAAGATGCATTCTATTCATAAACTGCTTTGTTAGATGGAAACTCATTTGTACAACTATGTAAAGATAATAATTTTTTAAAGAGAAATTAAGTGTTCATCTCATCCAAGTCACTATTCTTTGGAGTGTTCTACTAAAAGAAAAGATGAACTTTATTATAACTAGTAAGGTTGTAGGGTTTTGTTTGTTTGTTTGTTTGCCAGTTCTGGGCCTTGAACTCAGGCCCTGAGCACCGTCCCTGGCTTCTTTTTAATCAAGGCTAGCACTCTGCCACTTGAGCCAGCACCACCTCTGGCCGTTTTCTGTGGTGCTGGGGAATCGAACCCAGGTCTTCATGTATACAAGTTAAGCACGCTTGCCTCTAGGCCATATTCCCAGCCCAAGGTTGTAGGTTTTACAAGTCCAAAAGTAGAAACCACTCAAATATGCCATATGAAGTCCACATGGTGAGACATAAGCTATTTAAAAAATTATATTGAGCCTGGCATGGTGACCTATGTCTGTAATCCTAGTACTCAGGGAACTCTGAGGCAATAGGATTGTACGTTCCAATCCCTCTTGAGCTGCACAAAGTGTGTGTGTGTGTGTGTGTGTGTGTGTGTGTGTGTGTGTGGTGTACTTATAAATGTACATGGAAATATATTCAGAATATATTGCTACTTGATAATGGCAATTTTAAAAACTAAGCATAAAGTATAATCTCATTATAATCTCATTATTGAAAAAAAAGAAAATTAGTAATCATTTATTGAAAAGAGTCTGGAGCGTTATACACAAGAATATAACAGTAACTAAAACTAGAACCTTATATATCACCCTGCACCAAAATCAATTCCAAATGGATCAAAGACCTCGAAATTAAAACAGATACCCTGAAAACACTAAAGGAAGGAGTAGGAGAAACACTTGGGCTCCTTGGCACAGGACAGAACTTCCTTAACAAAGACCCAGAAATGCTACAAATCAAAGAAAGGATGGACAAATGGGACTGCACCAAACTGCAGAGCTTCTGCAGAGCAACGAAAACAGCTCGCAAGATAAACAGAAAGCCCACAGATTGGGAAAAGATCTTTCCTGGCCATACAACAGACAAAGGCCACATATCTAAAATATATGCAGAACTAAAAAAATTACATTCCTCCAAAACAAAACCGCAAAGAACCAATAGCCCCCTCAACAAGTGGGCTAAAGACTTAAAAAGAGACTTCTCTGATGAGAAAATGAGAATGGCCAAGAGACATATGAAAAAGTGCTCTACATCACTGGCCATAAAAGAAATGCAAATCAAAACAACATTGAGATTCCATCTCACCCCAGTAAGAATGTCCTATATCAAGAAAACTAACAATAATGTTGGAGGGGATGTGGCCAAAAGGGAACCCTACTTCATTGTTGGTGGGAATGTAAACTGGTTCAGCCACTCTGGCAAGTGGTATGGAGATTCCTCAGAAGGCTAAACATAGAGCTCCCCTATGACCCAGCAGCCCCACTTTTGGGCATCTATCCAAAAGACCACAAACAAGAACACACTAAAGCCACCAGCACAACAATGTTCATCACAGCACAATTTGTCATAGCTAGAATCTGGAACCAACCCAGATGCCCCTCAGTAGACGAATGGATCAGGAAAATGTGGTACATATACACAATGGAATTTTATGCCTCTATCAGAAAGAATGGCATTGCCCCATTTGTAAGGAAATGGAAGGACTTGGAAAAAAATATACTAAGTGAAGTGAGCCAGACCCAAAGAAACATGGACTCTATGGTCTCCCTTATAGGGAATAATTAGCACAGGTTTAGGCAAGTCACAGCAGACGATCACAAGAGCCCAATAGCTACACCCTTATGATCACATAAGATGATGCTAAGTGAAATGAATTCCAGGTTATGGAAACGATTGTTATATCACTGTTGTAACTACTTTCAACGTGCTCTGTGTAACTGTAGCTTTTATTATTGATGATCTTCTTGTATCCGCTTCCTGTGGTTGTACCTGCACTATCTCTGTATCTTATCTGAGTATATTGGAAACCATGTGTACTGGTATTAGAACTAGGAAACTGAAGGAATACTAAAATCAAGAGACACAGGGTAAAAACGACAAACGACTCCAAAAGCAATATTTGCAAAACTGTTTGGTGTAAATGAACTGAACAACTCTTGGGGGAGAAAGGGAAAGGTAGAGGGAGGAGGAGGAATGAGGGAGGAGGCAACAAACAGTACAAGAAATGTATCCAATGCCTAACGTATGAAACTGTAACCTCTCTGTACATCAGTTTGATAATAAAAATTTGAAAAAAAAAGAAATGTATTCAATGTCTAACGTATGAAACTGTAACCTGTACATCAGTTTGAAAATTAAAATTAAAATTAAAAAAATAGAAAATAAAAAAGAATATAACAATAATTGCCTGAATGGTTAGACTATACTGATTAATCAACTTTTCATTGTTCAAACAATTTCCTTTATTTATTTTTTAAATTTTTTTAAATTTTTAAAATCTTTTTTCTTTATTGTCAAAGTGAGGTACAGAGGGGTTACAGATTCATATGTAAGTCAGTAAGGCAGTGACTACATTTCTTGTCCAACTTTTTACCTCCTTTCTCATTTTCTCCCCCTCCCCCTTCCCCCTCCCCCTCTCCCTCCAAAAGTAGTGCAGTTGATTTACACCAAATGGTTTTGTAAGTATTGCTTTGGGAATGGTTTGTCTTTTTGTCCTTTGTCTCTCAATTTATAAACTTAGTCTACACATTTTGTACCTATGACCTCTGTGAAACAGTCTAGCCTAAAATCCTATTTATTTCCAGTTCTACAGAAACATGGTAAAAGGAAACTAGCCATTATTTAAGGCACTACTGTCATAAGGCATATAGGATACACACGGGGGCAAAAGCTGGCTGTAGGAAATGTATTCATTCTTAGTAATCATTAGAGATTCAAATTAAAGCTCAACTCCACAGAATAGATTCTGAAATACAAGAAGGGTTAAATACAAAGGCACATTATTTTTCAGTGGCCATATGTGTCTCAAGCAAAGTAAGGAGCCTGCAGAGACACTTCCAAATGTTCAAAGGACAAGTTTCCAGGTCTACAGCTGTGCCTTATTAGGGGGCTGCAGTCAATGCCCGTAAGAATCTGGCATAACTTACTCAAGAAAATGTTAACATTCGCTGAGAGCAGATTTAATATACATGGGGTGGGAGGACTGATTGTTTACTCTGTAAGCACAGAAATCTAACAGTCTACTAGGGGTACTTATATGCTTTCTGTTGAGTTTTCAAACTTGGTAGACATCTTCCATTTTCCTGAGACACAAGGCAAAGGGAGAAGGGCATTGTGGAAAGCCCTGTAACTAGCTCATCATCTCAGCAATGTCACCCATGAAGGTTTCTCCAGGGGCTTCTATCACAAGCCTCTTGTTTTCAAAGGTTATGAGATTTTGCTTCAGCATCTCATCTCTTCCCAAATAGCCACAGTGATCTGATTTCCAGGACACGTCGACAACTCCCCTCCACTGTGGTCAAATTCTTTTCTCAGTCATGTGAAAATCAACAAGAAAAGACCACTGGGGCTTCAAACAGCTTTATGCTCCCATCTGGAGTCCAAAAAAAGGCTCATTTAACTTAACACAGCCACATTGTTTCAAACACCTGGTTTTTCACTGGCATTCTGTTGAAATAAAAAATTTTAAAGTTTTTCCAAAACAAGAACAAATTTTCAGTTACCATTTAACCATCCACCAATGGGCATGTGCTAAATTTCAGAGTAATGATCATTTATCACCACCATGGCACCTCCACCTCTGCACTGCATGCTGAGTTTTTATACTCAGTATACATAGTGGGAACAGATATCTAGCAAGTTAGGCATATCATCTCCTTCCTTTGTATGAGAGAACATTGATTCCAGATATTATGTCACTTGCCCAATTTATTCAGGTAACAGGGAACAGAATTAAGATTGCTATTTACATCAACTTGATTCTGTTCATCAAGCCAGATTATTTTTAATTAATTGTAGCAAAACATACATAGCATTAAGTTTAACACTTTAACCATTTTAAAGTGTATGGTACAGTGGCATTGAGAATATTCATAGTGCTACATAACCACCAACACTATTTCTAAAAATTTTTATTCACCCCAAATCAAGATCTATATTAATCAAGGACTCCTCATTCCCTCTCTCTTCAAAACTATATCTGATTTACTTTCCATTACTATGAATCTACCTATTTTAGGTACCATATAGAAAAACAATCACACAATATTTGTCTTTTTGTGTATGGAATCTTTCACTAGTATGACATTTTCAAGATTCATGCTTACAGTAGCCCTGTATCCCTTTGTAGGGCTAACACACATGTGTAAAATTGGTGTTATCCAACCAGCAGTTAATGGACACTTGGATTGTTTCTACATTTCTCAGTCCTTGCTTTGAATTCTTATGGGGTATTCACCCAGGAGTGAAATTGCCATACCATATAGTTATTTTATGCTTAGCTTTTGAAGAACTCAGACTTCCTTAGTAAATAATCAATGCTTCTATTTTTTTTCTTTTGAGATAGAGTCTCCTGATTCAATCTCCTGAGTATTGAGATTATACGCATGTACTACCATACAGATGTGATTCTGACTTTATACAGATACACACACACACACACACACACACACACACACACCTCTTAAAGTGAAAATAGAAGACATCAGACACAGACCTGGGTTTAAACCCTGGCTGCACTACTTAAGCAGTGTTGGACAAATGGGCTCCTTGAGCCTTAGTTTCATTATCTTTAAAATAGAAATAATCAAATCTACCTTGAAGCAATGAAGATTTGAGTTAAATGAACAAAGTGAGTACCATGTGCCATGTCAGAATGGGCAATGAATAAATGGTAACTACCTCCACTGTTTCATGAAACAGGAGAAGGGGAGCCTGTATTTTTTGATGTGTAAAATATAATGGCCCTTTAGGTCCAATTCACAGGTGATGAGCAAAAGCAAAGCCACATCACAACAAGTCTATGGACTTGGAGTACCTAAGGGAAAAAAAGATCTATAGTCCACCTACTTATGCCCAAGGTATCAAAAGTGGAAATGGACACACTTGGCTTGCTGTTGTCAGCTTTCTCTGTGCCTTTCCTGAGGGCTGTGAATCAATCAACCCAGATATTCAATAAAGCTCCATGACTGTACGTGGCTCAAAACACCAAACAACTAAATCCAATTCCTGTGGGATAAAAAGACCTAATACATCTCTCCAGATGAGAATGAAATCCCTTTAGTAGATGAATGTATTTGTAGGTACAAATTGGTTGGGGACAGTGAAACTACTGTCTTGAACAATGGAATCCAAGGATCCTTTTCTTTTTCTTCCTTTCTGTTAGCCCCAACTCCCTATTGAGTTTGTTGCCCTTATAGAGATGAAGCCAGTGTCCAAGTCTGGTGATACCTTGCACCCAGAGGGCACTTAAAGAAATGTGACTTGATGAGGGTGATTAACTCTCCTGATCAATTTCCACTTTGGGCTCATACGTATATAATGGCTTTTTATTCCATTTAATAGTGATATGGCTGCTTAACATCCTCCTTTCGTCAATGTCAACTTTGCAATTTTGATCTTACTTTGTCAGTTTCCTTTGACCTTCCTCAAAAACTGCTATGGATTTGTGTTCACTTTCTTTTGGAAAGGCATGAAAAAATCATTGGAAGCCAGGTGAGGTGTCTCAGGACTAGGTAGCTAGGTAATCCTAGCTATTTGGGAAACATAGATTGGAGGCTCAAGGCCTGAAGTCATCCTAAATTTTAAAAAGGAATAATAACAACAACAGGTAAGTTGTCAGAAGATGGATCCCTCTGTTTAGGGTGCCATAACAAGGTTCAGTGCAGCATGTTTTGTCTTTTCTTCATTTTACTAAGTCTAAAGAGGCAGGCTGACATTTAGAACATGTAAACACAACTTCAACCTCCATCTGTAAGCAGAAAATAGTTCATTAAATAAATGTCTGTTGGTAGTACAGCTTGAACATAAAGTCTGCTGTTTGATTCGGCCCTGAAATTACCTAAAATGATAATGAGCTTCTTCATAAGCACCCTCATTATGGTGATCCAGGATAAAAGCATGGACTGACGGGACCAATTGGTGGATGAACGAGAGTCCTTTCCCTCACACGCCTGAAGTGTATGTTGGTGTGACCAAAATGCTTTGTTCCCAATCTTTTGAGCTGTTCCTTCATTAAGCATGTAAAACTCACCCTGTCTTAATTTGGCTAGCAACAGCATGCAGACAGTTTGTATTTTAGGAAGGGCAATGAGCACCCAGGAATGTGACTGAAATATTACTGCTAGGCTGATTAAAGAAGAGACAAAGCTGTCTGTGTCTGCTGTGGACATTGTTAAAGGGAGATTGCAGTCATGCTGTGGGCATTGGGAATTGATAAGCATGTAGAAGAGGACTGAGCATTTACAACACCTCAATCTTTATTTCCTAACATAGCCAGACTTTTAAGGATAATGCTATGAAAGTATTGTTATTTAAGGGGAGTTTTGAACTCTGAATGTCTGCAAAAATTTCCATTTTTATGTTTATTAATTCAATAATTGTGTTCTTTAGGTTTATGCAAACAAAAATTGCTTAAGATCTTTTCATACATTCACTGTGCAAATGTGTTATCTCAAAAATGATATCTATCAGGTGCAATAATGGGGGGTTATTCTAAGAATAAGACAATAAGAAAGTCATATCCCCTATTCACAGAGAAGTTACCATTTTGAGGATGGTAAAGATAAACAGCTACAGTACTGTGGCAGACAGAGAAATGTAGACCTAGGATGTGACTATGATTTACTCACCCAGTGTAGTGACTGAGAGTCAGGTATAGCTAGGTTAAGAAAAGCTTACAGGAATGGTGCAAGCCTCACTGACCCCTGAAGGATGAACAACATTGGCTCCAGGATCTGTAGGGCCAGCAGAGAACTTGAGAGAGAGAGAGCCAAGTAAACAAGTGCTTGCAGCTTGTGGGCCATGTTGAGGAAGGCTTGAAGCCAAATGCACCCATGACATGTTGCTTGGGACTTGGCCTAGATCAGGAAAGCTTATGAGATTCCGTGATAGGATCAGCATTCTCTAGAAAGGTCCCATACTGCTCTGGAGAGGACATATAAAACTGATACCTGAGCAGACCAGCCAGAGGAGGTATTTCAAAGTCTAAGAAATGATGTTTATGTAATCCACCTTAGGCGAGCTCCCCTGGGAGTTCAAGTTCATTCTAACTTGCATGGCAATGTTATTTTCTATTCAAGAGATTATCTGTGATAAAGGAGAGGAAGAAGGAAAGGTGAAACTTTTAGCAGTAGTGATGGGAATGGCAGCCATTTATGGAACACAGGTTGTGTATATAGTTTACCACTCTTCAGTGTTCAGTACTATCTCATGGGGTTGGCTATTGCTCTTCTTCCCATCAGATAAAATGAAGAAGCTGAACTTCTGATTGGTGAAATAACTGGTCGAGGTCCCACAGCTGGTCAGAGATGTCAATGGGTCCTGGGCCAGCAACTATATCCTTCACTAATTTGGTCAAAAGAAAAGGAAAGTTAGCAACTTGAGAACAAAGGAAGCAGAAAAATCCATTTATGTGGAAAATTTCCTTGAGATAGATCCAATAGGTTAATATATAAGTAGTAACACTTTTAAAAAGAGAAAATAGAAGGGTCATAATATGTTAGTCATTTTTAGTTACTGAAACAAGTACCTGAGATAATGAACTTATCAAGATAAAAGGTTTATTTTGGCTCTCAGTTCAGAGTTTTCCCTCCCTGATTTACTGGCCCTGCTACTATGGGCCTATGGCAGGAGATGATAGCAGAAGCATGGAGCAGAGTAGTTACCCACCTGTGGCCAGGAACTGAGAGGAGAAGAAAGGGAGAGAAGGCCAGTCCATGCTGATGTGCCAAAAGACTCTGAAAAGGCTTCATCGAGAAGAATAGATAGACTGTCCTATATGTCTAATGCATTAAAGGAGACTTGAACTGTGCTGTACAAAGTAGGGTTGACCAAAAGGTGCTATTCATAAGCAGTTTGTTTTAGAAATGTATTTTATTGTATTTTAGGAAAGTATAACAAATTTCAATTTTGTTATTTTGTCATTCATCACAGATAGTTTGAGAAACCATCTCAAAGTAGACATTGGATTGAGTCAGAAATATACACACAGAAAACTAAAGCAATTTTTAAAACAAATAAGGCAATTATTGAGGAAAAAAACAAAAATGTGTTCAGGAAGAGGAAAGTAATTACAGTTTTCTACATGGTTAGATTCTGAATAGCATATAGAATCATAATAATGTAAACACTGAATATTGATTTAACTAAAATTATGATAAATTATCTTGGGAGGATGGGAAGTGAGCATGTGTGATAAAGATGGGAAAAGCAAGGTTTAATCCTTATCTTTTCTGGTAGGAAGTCAATACATATGCCAAAAAGAGAAAAATAAAGGGGTAGTGTCACAATCATGCTATTTATAGACATAAAAGGAAAAAATTTAATATATATTTATTGTTATTGTTAAGGTGATATACAGAGGGATTACAGTTACATAAGTCACATAATGAGTATATTTCTTTTTTTAACAGTGTCACCCCTTCCCTCACTCTCTCCGGTTTTTCCCTCCCATCCCTACCCATTTTCATTGTCTCATTCATTTTCAACATATGTCTAGTGAGTATCATTGCTGCATTAGTTCACTCTTTGTCCTACCCTTTCTGTGCTCCCTCCTTGAACTCCCAAAAACAGATAAACTTACAAACAAGACAAAAGGAAATTAAAACAAAAACAGCAACAAAGAAAAAACTGTTTCTATTTCTTGGAGTTCATTTCAATAAATATTATTTTATATGATCATACACATGTAACTATTGAGCCTTTGTGAGCCTCTCCTAAAAATATCCTGGAAAGAAAAAATTTTTAAATTTATTTATTTATTAAACAAAAATTTTTTGAGAAGGTATTGTGCAAAAGGGGTACAGTTACATAGTAGGGCAGTATGTACATTTCTTGTGCTATCTTACACCGTGTTTTTCTTTCCCTTCCCTAGGTCAGGTAGACATATATACAATACACAATGTACCAAGAACATATACAGTAGCCACGTGGCCTACGCCAAAGAAAATTCGCCTAGGTCTTTAAATGTAATGTCTACAATAGACAAAATGTCGACAATAGTCTTATTTGAACGTACATACATAGCTTTTGAGCTATTGTGATCCACTGAGAGGTCAATTTTTGAACTTTATATGTTGAGTAGTTGTTTGGTTTTAGTTGCATAATGTAGGGTCACTGAACCAAACCTGTGGGAAATACCATTTGACAAGAGGTTTTTGGTTTCACAGACCTGGTCTCTATGTCTCCCCATCACTCCATCTTAACAGTCATATATCAGGGAGATCATGCCCCTTTGTTTTCTGTGTTCTAGGCTTGTCTCACTCAACATTATTTGTTCAAGTTCTGACCATTTCCCTGTGAATAACAATATTTCACCATTCTTAATCACTATGTAGTATTCCATTGTGTATAGGTACCATATTTTTTGGATCCATTCATCTGTGGAGGGGCATCTGGGTTGATTCCATATTTTGGCTATTGTGAATTGTGCAGCGATAAACATGGAAGTGCAAATGTCTTTTTGATATCTTGGGAGCTGCTGTTCAGGATAGATGCATAGAAGTGGAATGGCTGGGCCATAGGGTAGGACTATACTGAGCTTTTTGAGAAACCTCCATACTATTCTCCGAAGTGGTTGTACTAATTTGCACTCCCACCAACAATGGAGAAGGGTTCCTCTTTCCCCGCACCCCCTCCAGCATTTGTTCAGAGTATAGGCCATTCTAACTGGAGTGAGGTGGTATCTCAGGGTTGTTTTAAGTGCATTTCCTTTACTACCAGGGATGTTGAACATTTCCTCATGTGTTTCTTTGCCATTTTTATCTCTTCTCTTGTGAAGTCTCTCTTTAGCTCCTTTGCCCATTTAATAATTGGTTTACTGGGCTTGGAGGGGCTTAGTTTTTTGAGTTCTCTACAGATGACAGATATTAGCCTTTGTCTGTTGCTGTGCTGGTAAATATCCTTTCCCATATGGTTGGCTGTCTTTCTATTTTGGTGGCTATGTCCTTAGCTGTGCAGAAACTTTTTATTTTGTAGTAGTCCCATTTGTCGAGTCTCTCCCCTATCTGTTGTGCCCCTGGTACTCTATTCAGGAAGTTCCTTCCTGTGCCTATAAATTCTAGCGTCTTTCCTACTCTGTCCTTCAGTAGTTTCAAGGATTCAGGTCTGATATTGAGGTCCTTGATCCATTTTGAGTTGATCTTGGTGCATGGTGATAGGCTTGGGTCTACTTTGAGTTTTCTGCATATGGCTGCCCAGTTTTCCCAGCACAAATAGTTGAAGAGGCTATGTTTATTCCATGGTATGTCTTTAGCTCCTTTGTCGAATATCAGCTGACTGTAAGAGTGCGGTTTTATTTCTGGATCTTCAATTCTAATCCATTGGTCTTCCGATCTGTTTTTATACCAATACCAGGCTGTTTTTGTTATGATGGCTCTATAGTAGAGCTTGAAATCTGGTATTGTGATACCTCCTGCACTGCTTTTTTTGCCTAGAATTGCTTTGGCTATTCTAGGTTTTTTGCTGTTCCATATGAATTTATGGATTGCTTTCTCTATTTCAGTGAAGAATGTAACTGGTATTTTGATAGGGATTGCATTGAATTTGTATAACAATTTGGGCAATATGGCCATTTTCACTATATTGATTCTGCCTACCCATGAGCATGGGAGGTCTTTCCATCTCTATGTGTCTTCTTTGATTTCCCTTATTAGATTTTTATGGTTCTCATTAAATAGGTCCGTCACGTCCTTGGTTAGGTTGATCCCTAGGTACTTTTTTTTTTTTTTTTTTTTTTGGCTACTGCAAATGGAATTGTTTCCATAATTTCCTTTTCTGCTTGTGCATTGCTGGTATACAGAAAAGCTGCTGACTTTTGTGGATTGATTTTGTATCCTGCTAACTTTGCCAAAATGGTTTATTAGGTGTAGGAGTTTGGGGACTGAGTTTTTTGGGTCCTTCAGATATAAGATTATGTCGTCTGCGAATAGGGATAACTTGATTTCTTCCTTGCCAGTGTGGTTCCCTTTGATGTCCTCCTCTTGCCTTATTACTATGGCTAGGAATTCCAGAACTATGTTGAAAAGAAGTGGGGAGAGTGGGCATCCTTGTCTTGTTCCTGAGTTTAGGGGGAATGATTTAAGTTTCTCTCCATTTAATATGATGTTAGCAGTTGGTCTGTTGTATATGGCTTTTATTGTTTTGAGGAATGTTCCATCTATTCCTGTTCTCTCCAAAGCTTTTAATAAGTATGGATGTTGTATTTTGTCAAAGGCTTTTTGGGCATCAACTGAGATAACAATGTGATTCTTGATTTTAGTTCTGTTGATTTGGTGAATTACACTGATTGATTTACGGATGTTGAACCATCCTTGTGTCTGTGGGATGAAGCCTACTTGGTCATGATGTATAATTTTCTTCATCAGTTTCTGGGTCCTGTTAGCTAATATTTTATTGAGGAGATTTGCGTCTGTGTTCATTAGTGATCTTGGTCTGTAGTTCTCTTTTTTGTTGGGTCTTTGCCTGGCTTGGGAATGAGTATGATATTAGCTTCATAGAATGAGTTTGGGATTTCTCCCTCTGTTTCTATTTCGTGGAAGAGTTTGAGGAGTATTGGTATTAGCTCCTCACTAAAGGTTTTATAGAATTCCTTGGTGAATCTATCTGGGCCTAGGCTTTTCTTTGTTGGGAGGTTCTTTTTCTTTTTTTTTTTGACAGTCCTGGGGCTTGGACTCGGCCTGGACACTGTCCCTGGCTTCTTTTTGCTCAAGGCTACCACTCTGCCACTTGAGCCACAGCGCCACTTCTGGCTGTTTTCTGTATATATGGTGCTGGGGAATCGAACCCAGGGCCTCATGTATAGGAGACAAGCACTCTTTGCCACTAGGCCATATCCCCAGCCTGTTGGGAGGTTCTTGATTACCCCCTGTATCTCGCTGTAAGTTATTGGTTTATTTAGTTGATTTATTTCTTCTTGGTTCAGTTTGGGTAGTTTATACTTCTCTAAGTATTGATCCATTTCTGTAAAATTTTTGTTTTTTAGTGAGTAGAGGTTCTGGAAATAATTCCTTATGATTGTTTGAATATCGTGTGTACTTGTTATTTTTCCGGTGGAGTCCCTGATTTTACATATATGAGTCTCTTCTCTTCTTTTTTTTGTAAGTCTTGTGAGGGGTCTGTCAATTTTATTTATTTTCTCAAAGAACCAGCTTTTAGTCTTATTTATTTGTTGAATGGTCTTTCTATTTTCAATCAGATTTATCTCTTCTTTAATCTTTGTGATCTCTCTCCTCCTAGTCATTTTAGATTGGATCATTTCTTGTTTCTCCAGTTGTTTTAGTTTCATCGTGAGGTTATTCACCTGCTCTGCTTCCATTCTTTTAATGTGAGTGCTGAGGGCAATGATTTTGCCCCTCAGTACTGCCTTAGCTGTATCCCATAGGTTTCTTTGTGATGTATTTTCATTGTCATTGTGGCTTATCAATTGGTTAATTTCATCTTTAATTTGGCCTGTGGCCCAAGTGTTAGATAACAGTGTGGGGTTTAGCCTCCAAGAATGTGTATAGCTTCTGTGGTAACCGTTGTTATTGAGGGTTACATTTAATCCACTGTGGTCAGATATAATACATGGGATGACGTCAATACTTTTGTATTTGCTGAGGTTCTTTGTGTGGGCTATGACTTGGTCTATTTTGGATTATGATACATGGGCTGCTGAGAAGAAGGTGTATTGGGTCTCTGTAGGGTGGAAGATTCTGTATAGATATGTCAGATCCATTTGGGATTTGATGTTACTTAGCTCCCCTGTTACAGCTCCCCTGCTAATCCTCTGGGTGTTGCATCTGTCTCTTGGAGAGAGTGGGGTATTAAAGTTACCCACTATCATTGTGTTTGGGTCTATCTTGTTCTGTAGTTCTGTCAGAATTTGCTTGACATATGTAGGGCCTCTTTTGTTCGGTGAGTATACATTTATCACCGTGATGTCTTGATTCTGGATTTTTCCTTGTATTAAAATGTAGTGTCCTTCTTTGTCTTTTTGAATTGATTTTAATGAGAAGTCCAGCTTCTCTGAGATCAGCATGGCTATGCCTGCCGTTTTGGTAGGTGCCTTTGCTTGGAAGATCTTGCTCCATCCTTTCATTCGGAGCCTGTTTTTATCCCTTGCTGTAAGGTGGGTCTCTTGTAGACAACAGATGGCAACTTTTTGTTTGCGGATCCATTCTGCCAGTGTGCTCCTCTTTATCGGAGAGTTTATACCATTTATATTCAAAGAGATCAAGGATAAGAGTGTTTTTTCTCCTTCCATTTTCTTGTTGGGCTGTTTTTCCTATTTTTTTTTTTCTTGTCTTTAGTGAGCTGCTCTTTCTGTTGGGCTCTGGCTATAGTAGTTTCTTTCTGTTTCTGTCTGTGTGTCCTGTCCGGTTTCTGTTGGGTGGGAGTCCCCTCTTAGAATTCACTCTAGGGCTGGTTTTTATTCATGTACATCCTCTTTGCTATGGAAAGATCTGGTTTTCCCCTCGAATATGAACTCCAGCTTCGCTGGATATTTTATTTTAGGTTGGCAATTGTTGGCTTGTAGGACTTGGATGGTGTTCTTCCATTCTCTTCACACGTGGTAGGTTTGTGTGGAGAGGTCTGCTGTTATTCGGATCCTCTTTCCATTGTAATAAATTTCTTTCTTCACTTTTGCTGCATTCAAAATTTGCTCTTTATTCTTGGGATCTGAAGTCTTGAATATTATGTGCCTTGGCGTGGCTTTTCTAGGATCTGGTCTGCCAGGTGTCCTATAGGCTTCGGTTACCTGGATGGGGTACCTTGTGAGATTGGGGAAGTTTTCTGCAATCACTTTATTGAGAATATGTTGAAGCCCTCTGCTCTGGTATTTGGCTCCTTCTTCTATTCCAATTATGTGCAGATTATATCTCTTGTCTTTGTCCACTAGCTCCTGGATTAGTCTGCCCTGGAGCTTTACCATTTCTTGGAGTGTGGTAATTTTCTGGTTCTTATCGGCTGCATCATCGTCCGAGAGAGAGATTCTGGCTTCCATATGGTCAATTCTTTGTGCTATGGATTCAAGTGCAGAGTTTATGGATGTCAGAGAGCTACTTATGGTTGCCAGATCAGCTCTGATCGTGGAAATTTCTTCCTTTAAAGAGTTGTATTTTAAATCTATTTTTTCATGCATTTCACTTCTCAGGATGTTAATGTCTTCTTTGACGGAGGTTTGCATTGTATCCATTTTTGCTTCCGTTTCTTTCTTGGCTTTCTGGATGTCCTTCGAGACTTCCACTCTGAACTCCTGGAATTGTTTTCTGATTTCATGTCTGAGGCTTTCCAGCATTTCTGCTTACATAGCCTCAGTTGTTTTTTTATTCTCCATCTCCTCTTCAGGCATGCTGCTTTTTGGAGGTGGCAAGTTGGCTTGCCCTTTGATGAAATTTGTTATATTTCTTTGTGATTTGCACATCTGGATATCTGAGGGTGGCTTCCCTGGGTTGGCTTTGTGCTGGTTCCTGCTGGTCCGTCAGTGGGAGACTTGTTTGTGTCCTGGTTCTGGGTTTGAGTTTAGCTGTTGAATCTTACTGCCCAGTGGGTGAGCGTGCCCATCTCGGTTGTTGCCGAGGTGGTCACCCTCACTGCACTTGGGGGTGGGTAGGTTCTGTGTTTTTCTCTGTGGGATAGTATCCTGCCGCTGTGTTGTGCTGACCCTAGTGTGCCCCTGGTGGGGGTTTGCTGGTCGCTGATTCAGCGTGGTGTGGAGGTTTTTCTCTTCTTCAGTTCTTTTTTCCACTCTGTATCTTGGTCAGAGGCGCTCACCTCTCAGATTGAGAGTTGCCACTGAGAGGTGGCTCGCCCCCTGTGCGGAGTACACCTACCGTGGGCGCTGCTGCTGCGGGGCCCTGCCCGCCTGTGTGGCGCATGCCTATCAGAGCAGGCGCTGCCGCTCGGGGGCCCTGCCCACCTGTGTGGTGGGTGTTGCAGCTTGCCTGCTTGTGTGCTCCTGCAGGGGGTTGGGCAGACGATCCTCCTGCTGGAGGACTAGCACGCTGGCCCACACTGGCCCTCTGGGGGGCACGTGCATGTGCACTCTAGTGCTTCCTTTGGGGGCGTGTTGACCCCAGTTGTTGGAGAGTGCTTGTGCCCTCTCGCGAGTCTGCTGTGGGGGGTGGTATGGGTGGGCCCCAGTAGGATCAAGTGTCCGGGCGCGGGTTGGTGCCCACAGACTCTGCGCCTCCGCTGTGTGTGTGGGGGGAGGGGGCATGTGATCGGACCCAGATGTCCCTGCTGGGCTGGTATTGTACACCCTCGAGCCTGTGGTTGTTCAAAAAGACTTCGAGGACCAGGCGCCTCAGGTGGGGCTTCCAATGCCTACCATTCCCCGGGCCCCTGCTGGGGAGGGGGCAGGGCCAGTACAGCCAGGTTCTGGCTCCTCTGCTGGGGGTTTGGGGGGGGATGCCTTGGCGGGGCTCCTTTGTTCCCTCGGGGTAGGGAGGGAGCTCTAGCTTCTTTGTGGGTTTTGGGTCTCTGCTAGAGCTGGTCTCCCATTTGGGGAGGGCGGGGCAATGGGGAACTTACTGGTCCTGGATTGTGTGTGTGTGTCCCGCCTTGCTGTGGGCTTTTCAGGGCTGGGTGCTGGGATGTGGCCATAGGTCGTTTGGTGGTGGCGGTCCCAGCATTCCCCATCTGCGCCGCCCGGTTCCCGGCCACTTGGTCCCGTGCCACTGCCCGGCCACTCAGTCCAGCCCCACCGTCTTTCTCGGTCAGTCTGCACTCCGTCTGGGGTCCGTGGAACTCCTGGCGTGACTTTTCGGCTGTTGCTTCTCTGGTGGCTAAAGGTCTATGGCCCCGCTTGCCGGCGCTGGGTCCCCTTTCCCAGCCTGGCCCTGTTCCGGCCAGGGTCAGTGGGTGGGGGGGGGATACCCCGGAGATTTTCCAGCTCCGTGTAAGTTATAGGCTCTTCTTTTCTTTTTTTTTGTTTGTTTGTTTCCTGTGTTTCTCTGTTGCTTCTGGTTGTTGGGTTTGCTGGGTTCTTGAGGGGGTGTTGGGTGCTGGAGTTCCCAGCTCGCTATTCAGTTGGAGCGAGTTGGGGTACCTCCTTACTGTGGCGGTGCCATCTTCCCTCTGGAAAGAAAATTTTTAATTGACCAAACTGGATCAAGGCATAAAGGGACAGTCCTTAAAGAATGAGTTGCCTCTGAACTATGTACCTGGATAAATCTAACAAGACTCAAAATCTGAAGTCTGAGGTAGCTATTTGGGGGAAATCATTCTGCATACACCTACCTCAGTAGGCAATAAGATTACCTATGCCTGTTATTAAAAATTATCACATACTAATACAGTAATTACTGGAGGCTACATTCCAGATGATCCATTTAGAAAGCAGTCATGTGTATAGTATTTTTTTAGCCAACTAGAATAACCAAACCAAATCTTTAATTGGGATTCCAGGTAACATATAGAAAGCTAACCATGAATAACAGGCTAGTTGAATAAAAGGATTTAAGAATAGTAGGCCTATTGATTAATTTTAACAATGTAAAATAAGTTTTGAATGTATTCCTATATCCATCTCTATACTACAGATGCGGATGGAAACTTTTAAAAATATTTAATTAACACTGTCTAATTAACACAAAAATGCAAAGACCTTTGTACATTGCCCTAAACGTTGTCTATCTACTGTTTTATATAGGTTTGAAAATATTATTAATCTAGCCTATGCTTATCAAGATTTCAGATGTCATTATACCATGATATATGTATTACTATAATTAGTATATTATTGTAAGTATCCAGCTACATCTTAGCTACTAGGATGATACTGCAATATTGACAGCCTTTGCCCTGAGGGAAGCCACTGTAAATAGATGGTAGAGTAATTCAAAGGAAGAAAAAAAAACTCTGTAATTGAGAAAGGCAACACCATTTTTATACTTGTTTCTTTGCAAGAGACAAGTCAACTTCAAATGCTGAAGAGGCTTTGTCTTTGAATCATACAATCAGAGAATTTAAGAACACAACTCTTTAGTGGGGGGGGGGGTTCAAGAAGAAATTACCCCATGAAAGTGAGTGAAATGCTGTTTGCATTTTCCTAAGGAGAGGGTACAAGATCTTCATAAAATTATCAGATATTTGTATATCTTTGTCTAATAATTAATTCTCTCATTTGACCAGTTTTTGCATTTAAGAGCTAATAAAACTCAGACTTTCAGGGCATGGTTTTATTTATCAGAAGGAAACAAAGGGCCCTGAAGGAGACAGGATCTGTCCATAGGGCAACTAGAAGAGGTCAGTGGCAAGCTGGGAAAAGTTGTATGACTTCCAGCTCTGAGATTATCACCACATTCTAGGAGTCAGGAAGGAACCACCAGAAGGAGACAAAAGGCAAATAAACTCTAGGTCCTTAACCTGTTACCTGATAAAAGCATGTTTTCAATAACTTTGTCATAAGACATCAGGTTAGGACACAAGGTCAGCACATTCACAGAATAGGAACACTTTAAAACTAATGGGGTTAGAGATGGTACAGAAATGACAAACAGGCAAAGGGAAATTATTACAAAGGAAAAAGCTCATTCCATGTGATACTCTCCCTCAATAAGCCTTCAGAGTCAACTTAGATCTCAATCTGCCAGAGCAGTTTCACAGGCCTTTCATGATAAATCTCTTTTGATGTTACTAGAAAAAAAAAAAAAAAAGCTTACTCAGACCTCTAGTTTCACTTGATTTTAATTAACTTAAATAGCAGTAACTTTGGAGGTTACACAGCTGAGCAATACATTGCTAGTTTCCCATTAGCTTCACTGCAAGTCATACCTTTGATATGGGGGTTATGATTATCGCCTAATAATTTCAATGATTTTGAAAAAAGCAGCCACTTTTGCTAAAAACACTAACTCTTCACTTGAGCTTTCAGATATCCAGGTAATTAAAAAATGAAAGACTTGACATATATAGCTAAGGAGCTAGACAAATAGAAGAAAGAAAGAAAGAAAGAAAGAAAGAAAGAAAGAAAGAAAGAAAGAAAGAAAGAAAGAAAGAAAGAAAGAAAGAAAGAAAGAAGAAGAAGGAAGGAAGGAAGGAAGGAAGGAAGGAAGGAAGGAAGGAAGGAAGGAAGGAAGGAAGGAAGGAAGGGAGAATGGAATTTTATTCATCCATCAGGAAGAACAATATTGTCTCTTGCAGGGAAACTGATCAATCTGGAAAAATTATATTGAGTAAAGCAAGGCGCATAGAGACAAAGTGCACATATTTTCTCTCATATGTGGAAGTTAGACCTAAAATATAAACGTACATGAAAATACATACAGGCCATATGTATATATGTACAGTCAAACTGACTGAAGTATGGTTTCACAAAGCTGGGTTTCCAATGTGTAAACCCTTTAAACAACTAACACATAGTTTAACAAAATTAATGCCATGAAGCTGAAATAGGTCTTATCTGAAAGGGAGGGGAGGTAAGGGGAGGGAGGGCAGACTAATGGAGAGAGGACTAGTGAGAGGCTACAATCATAATATTCAATGTACATATGTAGAAAACAGAACTGGGAAACCTGAGAAGCTCAGTATCAATGGGATAGATGAGAGGGAGGCCAGAATGATGGAAGGGGTGATGTAAGAGATAGCATAAAAGCAGATTTTTCTGGGCTCATAAATTAACTAAAAGTACTTTGTAACTGTGTCCTTTGATCTTCACTATTTCCTCCTGCAGGCACTTTGCAGACATTGTACTAGTAAACAACACATGACAAAAGACAACTTCTCATGACATCCTCCAAAGACTGAGATAATAGCCAATTAGGCCATACTTGTGACTGGAGACTGTTGTTAACTAGACATCCCTTTTTCACCCACCATCCCTCATGCTCCCTGTTTAACAATTCTGTACATCAGAAGAGAGCTGAAGGCATACTAAAGAGTGGTCTTTCCACCACTACCATGTAAATCTTTTCTGTCATTCACCACATTTCTTTATTTGGCATATGGGGGTGAGTGGCTAGATATAATATAGTACTCCTGGACTTGGAGTTGGGGATCCCAAAACCTGATTTAGCTTTGGTGAGCTGAACCAGGAAAATGTGCTCCGAGTAGATGCTAGCCAGTGGCAGCTAGTCAACCCTGGATGGAAAGGAAAGATGGAATCAGTTAGTGCCCCACAGCTGCTGGAATCACTTTTATTCCAGGGACTTTTTCTTATCTTTCTACTTTGGCCAATATCGGCTTCTTTTTACCACCGTTCAGTGGAAATGAGTCAGAGAAATGAGTCAATTTGGAATCCTTTTTGGATCCCTGATAAGTCTTCTCCAAAAGTACACAGTTGGACCTTGTTTTCTTGTCATTTGAAAGGCCATTTGTTTTGACAGGAAATTTGAAATCTTGTGGCTGTTTTCTTGTTGCTCTGTCATTGGAGCTCTCCTGGGCTATTTGAGCTGAAACCATTTCTCTCTAGACAGGGAAACTTGAAACAATGCATGACCAATTAGGGAAATTTCTTTGTCTTTGTGACAGGGACACTTAGACATGCAAAATATAAAAATGGGATGTTTGGGAGATCTTTGTTGAATTTGTTTAAGAATAAAAAGCATTAACTCTATCTTGTCCCCTAGGGAGAATTCTACCTGACCTCTCTACTAATAAAACAAAACTCAGGCAAGAAGGATGATTTGTGTAAGAGTGCACTAAGTGCTAATGTAATTGTTTTTATGTGTCATTCTTGTGTATGTCATATTTATTCTGTGTCTATGATGATTGGCTTGATAGAGGTTAATTCTAGTCATGGCAGCAACTGTCAGAGATCTGACTTGCTTCAGCCATCAAGATGCCAAGATAAAGTCTCACAAAATGAGTTCTAGAAAAATAGCATTGGGCATAATTCAATCTGCTTCCTAGAATTCTTAGAGATAACTGATGTAATTGTGGTCAGTAAATTAAGTTCTGGCAATTTTTTGGAGTTTTACATGCTTGAAATCTGAGCATGATTAATGCCAGATTTTTCTTTTTTTGCCAGTCCTGGGGCTTGAACTCAGGGCATGGGTGCTGTCCCTGAACCTCTCTGCTCAAGGCTAGCACTCTATCTCTTGAGTCACAGTTCCAATTAAAGCTTTTTCTGAGTAATTTACTGGAGATAAGTCTCATGAACTTTCCGGCCTGGGCTATGTCAGACAGTGTGTGTGTGTGTGTGTGTGTGTGTGTGTGTGTGTGTGTGTGTGTGTACGTGATTTTTACTTTTTTTTTTTTTTTTTTTTTTGCCAGTCCTGGGCCTTGGACTCAGGGCCTGAGCACTGTCCCTGGCTTCTTTTTGTTCAAGGCTAGCACTCTACCACTTGAACCACAGTGCCACTTCTGGCCGTTTTCCATATATGTGCTGCTGGGGAATTGAACCTAGGGCTTCATGCATAGGAGTCAAGCACTCTTGCCACTAGGCCATATTCCCAGCCCTGATTTTTACTTCTTAAATTAATGTAGAGGAGCTATTATTTTTCTCTCCTTTGTTCTCTCTCTCTCTCTCTCTCTCTCTCTCTCTCTCTCTCTCTCTCTTTCATTCCTAAGAATACTGATTTCCCAAAGTTCTTATCTCAATTGAGTCTAATTGAGATGCAGGAATTCAAGAATTCACTCTCAGACTCTAAAGAGAGAAAAGGGGGTGGGGGTTAAACTTGAGGCTTGAACTCACACATCTGCTATAACTTCCTAATTGAGAATTTGTGAAAGGACTGGACAAATAATTTTGATCTGTTTCATTTTGTCATATGTTTAATTTGAATCCAATTCTATTTCATAATATATGAATCTCTTAATATGTTTTTGCAAAATATTTTTGTATATAGAAAGTTTAAGAATGCTTTCTTCCGAGTCTTCACTAAAATGTTATGCACAGACAGGCACCAAAGCTCAAGCAAGTTATCCCAGCTGTGGCATGAAGCTTAAATAGAAAGATCACTCTGCAGGCCAGTTCAAACAAAAGGTAAGGAAAAAATAATCAGAGCAAAGGGGGCTGGATGCTTGACTTAAGCAATAGGTGATCACCAGAAATCACATGGCCTGAAGTTTAAACAGCAGTACTGCCAAAAGCAAACAAACAAACAAAAGTATGTAAGTCTAATAAAAATATTTTATTGGAAAAAATTCTAATTTTGTCTAAGCTAAAATTTTGTAAACATTTTGAGATGCACATTGATAAAAGAAACAAAAATAATCAGCAAGGGCTGGAAATAGGGCCTAGTGGCAAGAGTGCTTGCCTCATATACATGAAGCCCTGGGTTCAATTCCCCAGCACCACATATATAGAAAAAGCCAGAAGTGGTGCTGTGGCTCAAGTGGCAGAGTGCTAGCCTTGAGCAAAAAGAAGCAGGGACAGTACTCAGGCCATGAGTCCAAGGCCCAGGACTGGCAAAATAATAATAATAATAATAATAATAATAATAATAATAATAAAAATCAGCAAGTAGGAAATATGTAGAAAAATGTAAGGATACTTTTGAAAAGAAAACCCAAAGAAGAAAGGAGGAAAGAAGAAGGAAGAAAGGAAGGGAGGGAAGGAGGAAGGTAGGGAGGGAGGCAAAAAGAGAACATGTTTTAAATGAAAAGACTTTTTTATAAATTTTTTTATCCTAAATAATATTTCAAAATGAAAATCAGACTGAATTAATGTCAGAAGGCTCAAAATGTTTTGTCAAATGTATAAGTAGGTCTTAAATATATAAAAGATATTTATTGAAAGGAAGTATATGTAGTTGACTATAATTTAAAACTTTAAAGAATTTTCTAAGGTTAAAAATTAATGTAAGCTGGGCACCAATGGCTCATGCCTGTAATCCTAGGAGGATCTCAGGAGGCTGAGATCTGAGAATCAGGTTCCAAGTCAGCCCAGGCAGGAAAGTCCATGCGACTCTTATCTCCAATTAGGCACCAGAAAACTGGAAGTGCACTGTGGCTCAAAGTGATAGAGAGCTAGCTTTGAGTGAAAAAGCACCCAAGCCCTGAGTTTAAGCCCCATGACTGACAAAAAAGAAAAATAATAATGTTTAAATTAAAACTAAAACCTAATTCTCTTTGTCTATAACAGTAAGACTGTCTTAAAATTCTTCTGCTCTGTTTGTAACTTTAACAAAAAGATTGGATTTAAAATTTTTTGTTTTATCAAGATAATTTTTTATATTCAAAGCCAACTATTTACCAAATCAGACTTCATTTCACTATTTGTCTTACATGTAAATCTTTCAAATGACCATCTTACAATTGTGAAAAAATGAACTATTGTTTTGAGTAATCTTATTTCAACTAATGTCCTATATATCTACGACTAAAAGCATGTAGAATATTTTGTCTAAGTGTTGTGTAAGTATTTTCAGAGCCAAAGTATGCAAATTTAATATAGGCAAAATGAGTACCTAATGCTCTTTGTCTACTGTGCTGGCCTTAAACAGACAAAACCAGTCAAAGACATTTGTAGCATTTCTACTGTTTATAATCTGAACCTTAGAGATGAAAAATCTACCAATTGGCAATCATCATACTTAAAAGTTGGCCTACAACAGCAGGGCACTATAATACTAGCTGTTCAGAAGGCTGAGATCTGAGGATTACGTTTCATATCCAGCCCACTCAGAAAAGTCCATGACTCTCTTATCTCCAATTAACAAGTAAAAAGCCAGAAGTGGAGATGTGGCTCAAGTGGTAGAGCACTCACCTTGGGACAGTGCCCAGGCTCTGAGTTCAAGCCCCAGAATTAGCACAAAAATAAATAAATAAATAGGAAAATGAAAATGAAAGTTAGCCAACATCTATTTGTCTTGACTAAATGTTATTGTATAAACAAGACTGATTTGTGTGTTGAAAAGTAATGCTACTTAGGGTCCCTCCCCAACTTGTAAGAGATCTAAAGTTCTGTTATATGTCAATGAGGTACACCTATTGTAAATTTTGCTTTAAGAATAGGCACCAGTGGTTGACACATATAATCCTAGCTAATCAGGAGGCTGGGATCTGAAGATCACAGTTCAAAACTAGCAGGGGCAGGAAAGTCCATGAGACTCTTATCTCCAATTAACCAGAAGAAAGCTGGAAGTGGAATTGTGGCTCAAGAGGTAGAGCACCAGCCTTGAGAAAAATAAGCTAAGGAGCAGAGCCTAATCCCTGAGTTCAAGCCCTAATACAGAAAAATAAAAATTAACATGAATATGTGACACCTGTATAACTATAATTTTAATTGTTATTTGCTCCTTTGTGTGCTAAATGTATTTATGTTCCCTAAGTATATGTCTGCTGAAATGAAAAACTTAGGGAAAGTTTTACCAAGCTGGTGTTCTCTAACTTAAAATTATCAGTGATATTAGTATCTTATAGCCTTGTGTGTATGTGTTCCTAATTGTCACAAGGATAGCCAAATAATGACAGCCATAATTACGATTCTTAATTGCTGTATGCAATAGAAATAACTAGACAGTTTGGGCAACTGCTGTACTTTTTGAAAGGTTCAACCATGGCTATTGTATGTTTCTATCATTACAGTTTTAGTCTTTCTCTGGAGCATCTAAAGTCAATCTTATGAAAAATGATTCTAGCAAGTACTTATCAAAGGAGTTAGCTTTTTAAATTATTGCTCTTGGTCTTTGTTTTATATGCTTGTTTTTTAAACTTTAAAGCTGTTCTCTGTTGACGTCCTGTAGGAATATAGCTTGAACAATCACAACCTGAACAAAATCTTGAGATGTTAGGACTTGATCTAAAGAACAAACAGAATTAGACTTAGTAAAAACATCAGGTAAGCCAAAGTCAAGAGTCACTTCTCATAATCTCTTGGTTGGCTTAAATTTGGCTTTACTACCATTAATTCCCACTTGACCTGTCCTTCTCCTCTTACTTGACACCAGACCAGATCATTTTGGAAAATAACTAATTTTAGCAACAAAGGACTTTGAGTAACCACAGTTATTAATCAACAAAATCCTCAGAGAAACTTTTCAGAGAAGGGAAAACTCTTCAGATAAGAGAAAAAAAAGTCTTAAAGTCTAAAGGAGTCACATTTTCCAGACCTTCCAAAAACAATCACCAAAGCCTGAGGGATTTTAAAGTGGGAATTCTTACATATATATATATATATATATATATATATATATATATTTGACTTGAAAGTCCTTCCAGATTCCTCTGACAGAAGATGAACTGATATTTTTGACAAAGGTCTTCTATTCTAAGGAGAACATGGATAACTATCTGCTGGAAATATTTATTTTAATGTAGTCCATGCTCATCTAAAAGAGAATCTCCTGAGCAATTTATTCAATTGGATATCCTCTGACTTTTAATTCTTCTTGCATTCTGCTTTGTAATGGTATTTCTAGTTTTAGGCTTCAGTACTTTTGACTTATTGTAAATGTAAATGCTGATACATTTAAGATGGAAGAATTTTCAAACATAATAGGAGAGTTCTAAGAAGCAACCTGAAAACTGATATTTCTGGCCCATAAATTAACTAAAAGCAGGATAAAAACTGAGTACCCAGACACTTGACTTTGTATATGTGTCCTTTAATCTAAAATATTTCCTCCTGCAAGGTAACAAATCAGTACAAGAAATGTACCCAATGCCCAATGTATGAAACTGTAACCTCTCTGTACATCACTTTGACAATAAATAAGAAAAAAACTAAATATATATATATATATATATATATACATCTATATTTCCTCCTGCAGTCACTTTGCAATAATCTGGGTTCCAGGAAAGAACAGATTCACAGATAAACACGTGACAAAAGGCAAATTCTCTGGAACTCTTCCAGTGTCAAAGACTGAGCTAATGGCTATACCAATAACTAGAAACTGTTTTAATTATGCATACCTTTCTTTCTCCCTATTTCATCTGAGGTGAATGTCTATATTCCTGAAGACAAGTGAAGATGTAGTGTTGTCTTCCCATGGCTGCCATGTAGTTTATCTCCTCTCTCTACATTTCACCATGTCTCTTTTAACATTTGGAGGTGAACAGCCAGGTGGAATGTAGGACTTCTGTGGTCTAAATTCCTGGTTTCAATGACACTGATCACATAAACTGACATATTGAATTGAAACCCCTTTGTACAACTATTTGAAGATAATAAAAATAAAAAAATTAAATCAAAAAGACAGGTAAATAAAAATATAGGGGCTGGGGATATGGCCTAGTGGCAAGAGTGCTTGCCTCGTATACATGAGGCCCTGGGTTCAATTCCCCAGCACCACATATACAGAAAACGGCCAGAAGCGGCGCTGTGGCTCAAGTGGCAGAGTGCTATCCTTGAGCAAAAAGAAGCCAGGGACAGTGCTCAGGCCCTGAGTCCAAGCCCCAGGACTGGCCAAAAATAAAAAATAAATAAAAATAAAAATATAGACTGAGGGGGACTGGGAATATGGCCTAGTGGTAGAGTGCTTGTCTGGCATACATGAAGCCCTGGGTTCAATGCCTCAGCACCACTTATATAGAAAAATCCAGAAGTGGCACTGTGGCTCAAGTGGTAGAGTGCTAGCCTTGAGCAAAAAGAAGCCAGGGACAGTACTCAGGCCCTGAGTTCAAGCTCCAGGACTGGCCAACATACACACACACACACACACACACACACACACACACACACACACACACACACACACACACACACACACACACTGAGGAGTTGCAAGCACTGGGCCCTGAGTTCAAACAAAACAAAAAAGTGAAAAATGCATTTGCCAAAACTGTAATACAGGATATTTTGCCAAATTCACTTTGGCGATGGTAAGTTTTTTCTACTCTTACCCTCATGCTTTCTCAGCAGCTCAAAGACTTACATCCCTTCTCAGCTTATTATCCTCAGGCCCAGACCAAGCCCTGAGACCAGACATGTATGCAAGATGATGAGTAACTGAACAATTCCTGTGTTACATTCACTATTCATGTCTGAAAATCCTCAAGGCCAGAACGCTTGAGCACAAGAAGGAAAATATCTTGACACTATGCCCGTGACCAATGAACAATGATCAAAACTTAGCTTACTTCAGAAAATCAATGAAAGCTTGCGGTTCTCTTTTGTTCTATAAGCACATCTCGATTCCCTCCAGATCACTGCTGTGTTCCTTCAGCTTAAGCTAAGTCCCAAAAAAGAAGCTTTGTCTGCTTTGCTCACAACATATGGCTTGGGATAATTGCTGCTGCTTCCATACCATAAGATCCTGCTATCTAGTATTTCTTCTCGTATGCTGCCTCTGTCTGTTTACAAATTACCACTTTAGTTGATATATATATAAAGATATATATGAAAAGATATATATAAAGATATACATATATATGTACATATATACATCATGTACATTTCAAAACTATTAATGACTTTTATGTAAAATATTTCTGTCCAGTTACCCAAGCCAGAAAGCTGAGCAGCATCTCTGATTCCTTCATCTCCTTCCAGAATCTTCTTTCCTAGCACCTAATCAGTCATTAAATCTTACCTATTTCCTCCCCTAGGTAAGACTGAGATGCCCTCACCACCTTTGCCTCGGACTGTAAAAATCTCTAACCAAACTCTCTAAAGAGGCTATCTAGTAAAAGAAACAAGTAATTCAAAATCCAATTCTGTGATAAAGAGATTAGCTTAATCCAATCAATTGGTATAGAATTAGCCTCAACATAGGTGATGAGAGTTAAATCAAGTTAAGGAAAACAAAAGTTATGGGTGACAGATTCTCAATTGAAATGGAATGCACTGGGTTGCAGAAAATCCCAGTGGGAAGAGAGATGTCTCTACTCCCTCCATATCTGAGAGGGACTAACTGACCCCTGAACACACACCTCTCCTGCGATATCAAAATATATGGATATTCAAGAACCTAATATAAAATGATTCTGTATTTGCATATAAACTGCACATATACTCTCATATAGTTTAAGCCAACTCTAGATTACTAATATATTATAAATGATATATAAACAATTATTTTCCTATACTGTTTAAGGATAATGATAAAGAAGAAAGTCTGTACATATTCAGTATAGATAGTTATTTTTTTAAATGTTTCACTCTGGCTGAATCCTTGAATGTAGTACCTGTAGTTGAAATACTGACTGTGGGATGGAGATTTGTAACTCACAAAAGAAGACAGGCACTAGCTCAAAAAAAAAAAAAAGGCTCAGAACCCTGTCGGCCTCTCTGTATGCTCAGCTACCAGCCCAATACCAGGCACATGATAAGCATTCAATAAATAAACTCATCAGTGGGAAGCAACAGTTGTTAAAAATAGTCTGTGACTGGAAGCATTAAGTAATTGGTTTAATGGGCTATCCTAATGAAAGGATTTTTCCTCCTTCCAAAAAAGGGAAATTTTATTTAACTACATCAATTCAACATCTACTATCTAAATGTACCAAAACCATTCAAGTAAGGTGCTCAGGACAGAAAGAAACTATAGCCCATATGCACCTATCAGTGACCCTTTTGGGTCTTGGAGATTCCAAGATGATTAAGATGAGCTCCCTGTCAGCAAGAGACTCCCAATATAATGGTAATGGCAGACACAAGAAGGAAACAGTTACAACATATAAAGTGCAGCAGATGAAAGACAAATTCATACAATATTTAAAAGCAGCATGATATTGTGCCTACACAAATTACACTCATCTACCTTCCTTTTTACACATATTTTTCTAAAAGGTCATGTGCAAATTAAGTGTGTGTAAATCAGATCATTTGCAATGCCTCCAAGGTTTCTGTTTAAAGAAATGTTACAGTGAGTCTTTTAAAATCTATTCCTAATTGAATTCCTTTGTAAATTTTACACTTAGGCTTTGTTCAAAAAGTAGATTACAATCGTATTACATTCTGGTGATATATAATGGCATTGTTTAGGGAGACTCAGCAAACTTTACAAGAAGGAATTTTCCCACTGAGGTTCCTCACCTGTATTTAAAAATACAGCATAGACGGGGCTTCGGATATGGCCTAGTGGCACGAGAGCTTGCCTCGTATACATGAGGCCCTGGGTTCGATTCCCCAGCACCACATATACTGAAAATGGCTAGAAGTGGCGCTGTGGCTCAAGTGGCAGAGTGCTAGCCTTGAGCAAAAGGAAGCCAGGGACAGTGCTCAGGCCCTGAGTCCCAAGGCCCAGGACTGGCCAAAAAGAAAAGAAATACAGCATAGACTAGAGGCATGGCTCAAGGCATGACAGCAACTGGGAGCAAGAAAGCCATGCAACAATGTAAGACCCTGCGTTCAAGCCATTTTATAGGTATTAAATAAATAAGCAGATAGATAGATATACACATATAGATATAAAGATATAGGTACAGATATAGTCATGTGCTGATTGACCAGGGATATCTAGCAAAGTGTCCCTTAACATGGGAAACTTGTCATTAGGTGACTTCATTACTGTGTGATCTTCTGATGGGATATAAGATGTGATCTACATAGGATAGGTCTATTGCTTCATATGGCTTATTGATGCAACTAAGAAACTTGAAAAACATGAGACCCAGGATGCTTCTGCCAATATACCAAAGCATACTATTTATAGTAACTATTTTTATAAATAGGAGTATACTCCAAAACAACAATACAAAGTACAGTAAATATGTAAGTCAGTAACAGTTGTTTATCCTTATCAGTTTATTATCCTTATCACATATTATGTCCTATATATAACTCTATGTTCCACTTTTACAGGACCAGTGAAACCATAGGCTTGTTCATATCCATCACCACAAACATGTAATATATTGAGCTACAGAGGTTTTGACAAGGCCACTAGATGATAAGAATTTTTCATCATATTATAATCTCATGACACATCAACATTGGATATTTAGCCAAATGTTCACTAAAACGTTCTAAATGTAGTGTATGACTATGCTTGTTAGAAGAGGCTGTTTGGGGTAAGGGTAGGGTGGAAGGAGAGGGAGAACTGAATTTGAAGCTCAGCGCTGCCTCTCTGGACTGCTTTGGAGACTTCAGTGCCTGTGAATAAGCTACACAGACACAAGGGAGTCCTCCCATCATATTTTCTAGGAGGAATTTCAAACAAAATGTTGCTTTGCAGAGGCAAAACCCTTAATGCTTATCCTAGGTTTCCAAGGTCTAGAGATTGGGGAACAAATGCTTTTAACCTCCAGACTTCTTACTGGAACTTCTCACAGGACTAGAGATGAGTTACCCTTGAGACGTAAGCTGTGTGAACTGGAAACAAGTAACAGAACTGGGCTCCTGATTCAGATTGAGATTATTGGTATGGTTTCTATTGCTGTGGATTTCTAGTTTGGACTTGAGGTCTCTCTTGAATATATTCATAAGCTAAGACATCATTCTCTGGGAAAGCCCAGGTAGAAAGAAAGATGCTAGGGGCTGGGGATATGGCCTAGTGGCAAGAGTGCTTGTCTCATATATATGAGGCCCTAGGTTCAATTCCCCAGCACCACATATGCAGAAAATGGCCAGAAGTGGCGCTGTGGCTCAAGTGGCAGAGTACTAGCCTTGAGCAAAAAGAAGCCAGGGACAGTGCTCAGGCCCTGAGTCCAAGCCCCAGGACTGGCCAAAAACAAAAAAAAAAGAAAGAAAGAAAGAAAGAAAGATGCTAAGCATCACATGCACATGTGCGTGCGTGCATGTGTGTGTGTATGAGTGAGAGAGAGGAAGAGAGAGATGGCATACAATGACAGAGTGAAGCAAAAATTAATAAAATAGAAGAAACGTATTACTCACAGCCTAGATGGATGATAGTGGAACAGGAAGTTCAGAGCAGCAGGAAACCATGATACTTTATTGTGGTCCATGGCATCATTCCTCAGGCTTTCCCTGTGAGTTGTGGAATGATTAGTTTAAGGAAAATGCTTGTGAAAGGAAAACTTACTTATATGACTCTGGTGTTGACTACTGGGTTTTATTATGGTCACCAGCTGTGAGAAGTGTTGGTTTCTGGGTCAGTGAGATGAGGAATGGGAAGCTTCTATTTCAGACAAATCACACAGGTAGGGGAAGTTTTTGCAAGGCTACTCGAGTACCACTGGGTTTCAGATGGCTTCTGTTAGATCTAAATATAGTGCTGAAGCATCAACCATATTAAACAAATGTCACACCAGCAGATGAGGTGGGGACAGCAGTTCTGCCCCTGGGTTTGCTGTGTTGCCTTACATAGTGTGCTCTTGTTTCCACTGATGGGTACCTGGGGCCTCACTCCATGGGCACGCAGAGCCCAAGAAATAAAGCAAGAGCACAGCTCTCCTCTATTGTGCAAGCTTCTGGAGAATCTAAATGGCCTCTAATCCATTCTTCTCTCCTCTCTGCAGGTGGACATTTCACAGCAGGCCCTGGCAAGCTTCTGTAATGCTATGCAACATCAAAAGTAGAAAGTACGTTTTAACTTTCCAATGTATGTGGACTGACATGAAAGACGCTAGATGTATTCTTTCAGTTTGATGGGTATCAGAACCTGCAAGCCAATGCTGCAAACAGAATGGAGCAGACTAGCTTTACCTTCTGGATCTTACATTCCAGAGCAGAAGGCAGCCAAAACCAGAAAGCAAATAAACAGTTGTCTATTTTAGTCCTGCAGTGAAGAATATCACGGAAAACCTTTGTTAGATGGGGAGTTCTAGAATGGCCTCTCTGAGGAATTCAGGCCTGAGAGGGTTCTTGGAGGATCAAAAAGAAGCTAGCCCTGGGAGAATCTGAGCTAAAAGTGTTCCAGCAGAAGCAAGTCCTAGGCCATCCAGAAAATCCCTGAAGGAACAGGGACTGACACAAAGCTAAAGATGGCTGGTGGGAGAGTAGCCAGGGCACAACTAGAATTGAGACATGGTAAGAGATCATTCAGGCCTTTATGAGCTGCCCAATGACATGACATAAAAATGACATAAGCCAATTACAGTTACAAGGACCAGTAAGAAGAATCAGATGATGTTTTCTCAGACACTGATGGTACCCCAAAATCCAGGTTCTCTTCATCTTAGGGGGCTCACAGTTAAACTCTATTTTCCAAGCTTCTTCAAAGTTAGCTATAGCCTTTTAACCTATCACCAAGGTAGTAACAGAAATGAAGGCTGCAGATGTAGTTCAGTCATAGAGTGTTTGCCCTGTATAAGGCCCCACATTCAATCCTTAGCATTACACACAAATAAACAAAAATTAAAAAGTTTGAGCAGAAATAATTCTGGGTCATAAAGGGTACAAAGACCAATTCAGGGGCAAGTATGAAAGCAGAGAGATCACTTAATCACCAGTGTCAGTTCAGACTTGTTTGGATACAAGTGACCAAAACTTAAATTAGCTCAACAAAAGGAGATATATTGGTTGCTTTGATAAAAAGTCTAGAAGTAGGCCTAACATTAGCAAAATTGGATACAGAATTAAAGTAAGGTCACCAGAATAAACTATCCCCTTCCAAAGGCTGACAGCAGCTCCAGCCCATTGGACATTGAGTCTAGGCACCGTTTTAATCGGTTATGTGCCCACTCCTGACAAAAACCTATGACAGGGGCAGTCAGATGCTTTCAGGTTCCACCCAGGAACCCCACATTCACAGGACTGAAGTGAAGGAAGGAGGTTATGACAGTAAGATAGGAGCAGCTGCCTTATCAGAAAATCCTAAAACAAGAGGAATAAACAAATTAAAAATTTATTTCTTGTTTAAGACAAGTTCAAAGGTAGGAAATCCAACACTAGTATGGGCATCTTTATAGCTCAGTTGTCATGAAAACAAAGATCCTTTAAACTTCCTATTCTACCATCTGAGTATGTTGTTTTCATCCAAAATAGTTATTGAAGATCCATTCATTGTATATGCATCCCAGAAAAAAAAAAGATGAAAGGAAAAAAGGATGAAAAAGGGTTCACCTTTCAGCTGAGTCAGCTTTTTTAGCTTGCCATTCTTTAGTATCACCCAGTGCATCTGCTTATATCTCATTTGCCAAAACTTTGCCACATGGCTTCACTTCACTTGCCAGGGAGGTTAGAACATACAGTATTTGTTCCAGGGGCAAAATGCCCAGGAAGAAATTGAGATTGTGTTACTAAGAGAGAAAGGGCAATAGACATTGGGTATTTGGAGATTCTAATGAGGTATGGAAAAGATCGCTGGGAAGGGACTACCAATATGTGTGTCAATACCCTTATGCTCCTCCTTTCCTTTCTGCCCATAGTTGGAGGACCTCCAGTCCATCTACTGCTTTCTTGAATGACATGAACAAGAAGGAATCATTCTTGAGGCCCCTTAAAGTAGACTAAGCTAAGAATCAGAATCTGGACCATACAAACCTTAACATGAGGCCATGTCACCTGCTATGAAGTCTCATCCTCTCCCCAGAATAGTCTCAGGGACAGTATCTACTCCAGAATGGTCTACACTCCTATTCTATGCAACTGAGTTTCATTGGAAATGAGATCTTAAAATCAAAAGCTGATAAACAACCTAAGAAAGAAATGTTTATATATCCTTTCTTCTGAGTCACCCATGCTGCTAGTGCCTTGCTATTTCCATAAGATAATACTTATTCATCAGTCTACAATTTAGAATGTCATATGATACAAAATGAAAGCTTTAATGGAAAGGACACTCACAGACTCTGGACAGCATAGCCCAAACTCCAAGGGCAAAATTCATGTACCCTGCAATGCCAAGGAAAATTGATGCTCATCAGCAACTTAAAGTGATGATTATTTAGTATTGAACATTTGTTTACTAAGAAAAGGACACGAATACAGGCATACAGGCATCCAGAAGAAAGGAAGAAGGCTATGGTTATGGCTATGGCAGGGGAGATAAAACCTGAATTGATTTGAAGGTCTAAGTTCTAACACAGAAGGTGGGGCAGAGGCACGGGCGTGGATATGGGTATGAAGGGGACAGCACTAGGTGTGTTCAGGTAATCCTCACAGTAGCAAAGGGGATGTACAGAAGAGCAGAACAGAAATCTGCCACAATTTCCCTCTTGCTACTCTGGAGGTTGTATATGTGTTTGTGAAGATTCGTCCAGTCTAATCTCTGAACAAATTCTTTAATATTCCTCAGAGAGATCATATTTTAAAAGTACATCTTTTGGTGTCAAGTCAGATCCAGATCCCAACTCCACCACCTGTTAGTTACATGACCTCAGGAAAATTACTTAACTTGTTAAAGACTCAGTTCCTCAGCTTGAGTATAATGAAGTCTATTCACAAAACTGTTGTTCTGCATGTAACATGCATAGTACTATTCTTCACACATAGGTGGCATGAAATGAACTGTTTGAGTATGGGCTGGTGGTGTATAGCTTAGTGATAAAGTGCTTGCCCAGTATATATGAAGCCATGGGTTCAATCTTCAGTGCCATAAAACAAATAAGCAAACAAAAATAGCTATTATTGTGACTTAGTTTTGTTCACCATTCTCAGCTCTTGCCTTCTTAGCACTATTGCCCAAAGGTTTAGTTTGTTTTTCCTTGGTGGTACTAGGTCTTGAACTTAGAACCTTGTGCTCATTCAGCTTCATTACTTGACTAGCACTCTTACCACTTGAGCCATGCCTCCAGACTGGATTCTTTCTTGAATGCCAGTACTGGGGCTTAGACTTAGGGGCTGGGTGCTGTCCCTGACCTTTTTTTGTTGTTGTTTAAGGCTAGGGCTCTACTACTTGAGCCACAGCCTACTTCTGGCTTTTTGCTGGTTAATTGGAGATAAGTATCTCATATACTTTCCTACCCACATTGGTGTTGAACCACACCCTGCCTCTTGAGTAGCTAGAATTACAGACAGGCATAAACCACGAGTACCTGAATTCTTGCTGGTTATTTTAGAGATGAAGTCTCGTGGACTAATCCTAACTAAGTAATAATCCTACTAAGTATTTGAGCCACCAGCAACTGACTCGGAATGTTCTTATTCCCTCCAATTTTATATGTTGAAATACTAACTGCCAAGATGATGTATTCAGACATAGAAGATTTAGAAGGCAGTTAGGTCATGAGGGTGGGATGCTCATGAATGGTATTAATGCTGAGAAGAAAGAGGCCCTTGACCCTTCATGTAAGAAGGCCCCACCTGTGAGCCAGAAGTAGACTCTCACCAGACATCTAACCAACCAACACCTTGATCTTATGCTTCTTAGACTCTAGAACTGAAAGAAATGTTCTTTTGTTATTTATAAGCAATCGTGTTTATAGTATGTTGATATAGAAACTTGAATAGACTAAAACAGTAAGATTGTGCTTCATAGTGTCCTACAATGAGGTGGAAACACATCACCATTGTGGTCATAGAGCTGTGAGCAGCAATGATGTATGTCACTTTTAAGCCAAGCACTCAGTGGCTGCTGTGAGACCTGCCAGAGTGCTCTTTGTTACAGACACCAGGGCTCAGGTTTCAGAGGTAGAAGAATGGCCATGTGGAACAGAGTGCCCAGCCTACCCCCATGGACATATAGGACTAGAAAGGAAAATATTATGGTTTAAGTTACTAATATTTTAAGAGCTATTGTCTTTCCTACATTTCTAGTGCTAATATCAGAGAGAAGAGCAAGAGCGTAGCTAATGGAAATCTTACAACCTAATGTCACTTAGTATTTTTTCTGATGCCAAAGATACTAACTATAGCTGGGGATATGGCCTAGTGGGAAGAGTGCTTGCCTTGAATACATGAAGCCCTTGGTTCAATTCCCCAGCACCACATATATAGAAAAAAGCCAGAAGGGGCGCTGTGGCTCAAGTGGCAGTGCTTAGGCCCTGAGTCCAAAGCCCAGGACTGGCCAAAAAAAAAAAAAAAAAGATACTAGCTATATTGCATACAGATTATCGACTGTGTGCCAACAACTGTACTGGCATCCTAACTGTACAATCTCATCTATGTTCCCTACAAAGAGAGTATCATTAAAGGGGGAATTTAAAGGTCAAATAGCTAAACACTTACTTAGCAAGTCAAGGTTGCTAAGGGGGGTTTTGGTAGGTTAAATTTTTTATTAGAATACTTTAGTTGTACAAGAAGGATTTCATTGTGATATTTCTATACACACAATGTGTTCCATCAACCTCAATCCTGTCATTCTCCCATCTCTTCCTCTCTTGTGCAAACAATTTCAGCAGTTTTTACTTTCTACTTTCATATACCCATATAAAGAACTTCCACCATAGTCACCCTCATTCATGCTTTCTGCTCCCAATGGTAAACCCTTCACCACCACCACCACCAACAGAGCTTTACTTTCCTGTTATTCATTTCTTAAGTACATAGTAATTGTATTATGCCATTTCACACATGCATATTATTATATTTAAATCTGAATAATCTCTCTATTGTTCTGTCTTTCCCTATTCCTTTCTCCTTTTTTGTCAGTTGTGGGGCTTGAACTCAGGACTGGGCACTGTCCATGAACTTTTTTGCTCAAGGCTAGCATTCTACCACTTTGAGCCCCAGTGCCACTTCCAGTTTTCTAGTAGTCAATTGGAGATAAGAGTCTCACAGACTTTCCTGCCTGTGCTGGCTTCGAACCATGATCTCAGCCCCCTGAGTACCTAGGATCACAGCTGTGAGCCACCAGTGCCTGGCTTTCCTATTCCCCTTTGTTGTTGTTCTTAATGAAGAGGTCAGAATACAAACTCAAGTCTATGTGGAGCCAATCCCTTGCTCCTTCCTTCCTCTATATCTTATCATAGATCACATTCAAACTTGGAAACGAAATCAAGGCAGAAGTACTTGACATATTAAAGGAAACACCTGTTTGTCTCTATCTGAACTAGTCAAAGTTTAGTGCCACTTAAAGATAATACTGGGACTAGGAATATGGCCTAGTGGCAAGAGAGCTTGCCTCTTATACATGAAGCCCTGGGTTCGATTCCCCAGCACCATGTATATAGAAAATGGCCAGAAGTGGAGCTGGCTCAAGTGGCAGAGTGCTAGCCTTGAGCAAAAAGAAGCCAGGGACAGTGCTCAGGCCATGAGTCCAAGGCCCAGGACTGGTAAAGAAAGAAAAAGATAATACTAAATGCAAACACAGATAAAACCCAACAGCTGCAGGTTGGTTGATCCTTAGGGACCTTTGTGGTACCCCTTTTCCTTCTTCCTACTCCTGACCAGCAGATCATCTGAATAGCTGCTTTTACACTAGGAAGAACTTGATGTTGTGCTACGCTCCAGTTAAGGCCCAACACTGTGCTGATCCCCACAGAAAGCAAATGCAGTCAACCATCTATCTACAAGGATTCCAAACCTGTGAGATCTATTTAAGAGATAATATAGCTATAGGAATTTTCCAGTCATTATTCCTCAATGGACAATAGTATAACTATATTTACATTGTACTAAGTACTACAAGTAATTTAGAGGTGGTTTAAAGTGCACAGGAGGATATGGGTAAGTTTATACAAGGGTTATCCATCCCTTTATGAAATAAAGGATTGAGCATCTTGGACTTTGGTATCGATGGGAGTCCTAGAACCACCCCCCTATGGAGGTCAAGCTACACCTATACTTACAAATCAGGAGAAGGGCTAAAAAGATGTTGCAAGCCAGCCTCATCATTTCTTTTTCAGGCTCCTATAGAGAATACCAGCAGCTTTCAGTGTTAAAAAGCAAACAGAGACTATGCCTACACACTCTCTTACAATCTTGTTGCAAGGTTATTGTGGGAGCAAATTTAGATCAAATTCAAACTATAAGCAGACATCAGATAAGCAGATAAGCAGCAGGAAAGGTCTCCAATATGTGTACAGGCTGGGAGAGGCCCCGCTCAGCCCTCTCACATGTGGGACAGCATTGACAGTGTACTCAGGAAGAGGTCCACAGCTTTGCCACAGGACAGCACCCTGTTCCCTTTAGGATATGATTGCATCCCTCCTGACCTCATCAATGATTCACACTTGGACCTTTATGTTCTGCAGCCTTCTAATTCACATGCATAATACTTTTACCCGTGAACCTGTGTTTATAAATAAAGTAAGAAAACCAGCAAAGCATGTGCAAGAGCTATACCATCTGGCATCCTACTGTCTAATAGGCTTCTTGGAACCCACTGATCCTGTCCCACACCAGGATCACATCTATTCTTGTCTCCATCTGGAACTGGGGGGCTTGTGGTGTGGACACAAGTTCCCTGTGGTGTTTCTTAGTGGTCTATGGTAGGGACCAATCCTGCCGCAAAATACCATTACCACAACCAGTAGGTAACTCCCTCAAGTACCTTAAGACATACCAGTGCAGAGTTTTGCAATGCTTTTCAGGTTACCATCTACCATGAACTGGGAAGCAGAGATGCCTAGTTTGCTTTTCTACCCACGACCTAGTGATAGTGCATTGAGCCAGCAACTAGCCAGAGAGAAATGTAGACACTGATGGACCCTATGAGTAAGCTCAGTCACAAGACATAACACTTCACTCCCAATTGGGAGCCTGATAGCCTCAGCCCTCATTCACATGTGTTCCTTTGGTTGAGGTAATGTGGTATTAATTAATTTAAAAGCACTGTAATATTACATGTGTTAGGCCATCTCATGTTGCTATAATAAAATACCTAATGCCATGTCCTTTCTGATTTAAAAAAAGAGGTTTGTTTAGCTTATAGTTTCAGAGGCTGAAAGTCTAAGGTTGATTAGGTGGCCCCATCTGTTAGTCATCTGGTGAGAGTTTTCCGTCTGTATTGCATGGTAAGTAGCATTTATGACAGAACTGAATATGGGAGAGGAAGAGATCACATGGGGAGACAGGAAGCAAGAGACCGTGGAAGGGCTAGGTTGCTCTTCTTTCTTTACTTTTTTTCAGTTGTGGGGCTTGAACTCAGGCCCTGGGCACTGTCCCAGAACTCTTTTGCTCAAGGCTAGTGCTCTCCTACTTTGAGTCATGGTTCCACTTCCTGTTTTCTGGTGGTTAATTGGAGATAAAAGTTTCACTGACTTTCCTGCTTGGGCTGGCTTTGAACTGCGATCCTCAGATCTCAGCCTCCTGAGTAGCTAGGATTATAGACATGAGCTACCAGTGCTTGGTCAGGTTGCTCTTTTATAACAACCTGCCACACACAACCTGACTTAGTCCTGTGAAACCATCATAAATTGATTCATATGTGTAAAGCCTTCATGACCTAGCTATCTTCCACTGGCGCCAGCTCTTGACTTCCACCACCTGAACCCTGTCACACTTGGACCAAGCCTCCAGCACATGATCCTTTGGGGCAAACCACATTCAAACCAAGGCAACAAATCAAAAGAAAGACTATGGAGAAAAGGAAAAAGTGTTACATCTTAATACACTTTAGCAATACTTTTTCCTGCTTTATGGAGGAAGGGCCTGGTATTTTCATTTAGCACTGTGCATAGCCTGTCCTACATGCTCTAGCCACCACTAATTTCACTAGTCAAAATTACTTCTAATCTTCACATGCTTATTAACCAGGCCTAAAAGGTTGATTCAGATTAGGATACTTCATATGCTAATTAGCCATCCCCAGGGTGCAGTAGAATTAATTTATTGATACATCCATTTTAAGACTGAACACCACCAATCCATTATAACAGAAGAAAAGAAACAGTCTTGAGAGCATAAGGGGAAAATGAAGTAGTCAGGGAAGTCCTCTCTGACTTGTAAGCACAGCCAGTACCCTGGTTCTGAGCCTGAGCTTTCTTGAAAAATAGCCATGCATATTTAATAAAGGGGATACATTCGGAGAGATATTAACATCAATGTGAAAACATCATACTGTCTTAAGACAGCTACTATGATTGTTACTACATCATTGAGCCACTTAATCTTAGGAGATCACTGTGGTACATGTTGTGTGTTGTGACAAAACATGGAACAAAGACTGTACTTTTCTGCATTAGACACCATTGGCTTTTCCACTTTTCATTTTGTAGAAATGGTTCTGTGGGTTCATCTAGATGTATTTGTGAAGACTGGTAAAAGGGCCAAATCACAGTTAGCAGTAGTCACTTTGGGTGAGGAATGGTTAAGTGAGGTGTGGGGGTATGGGTGAGGGTTAGTCCTTTCCACAAATATCCTCATTGTTTACATTATGAATAATGATGGCAGTAAAGCTTTGTGACCATAGGACAGCTTGTGTTCTAAGAATGATCATCATTCTCACTTTCCCTTATGTAAAAAAGGCACAAGGAGACAGCTGCAGGCCAGGTTCAAATCCTGTGATATTTACTTTGGAAGAGTTGCCTCCTCTGTGCCTTAACCTTTGCCTACTTCAATGAGGATGGTATTAAAGCCCACAATATAGAAAATGTGTGGCAATTAAATGAGGTAATCCATGTACAGAACTGCAAATGATGCCTGGCACACAGCCATCACTCATAAATGCTAGTGACTATTATTAGTAGTATATGCTCATAGGAGCCCATTGTTTGGAGAAGAGCTGGCTCAAGTTAGGAGCTGGAGACAGCCTGAGATCTTCTAAAGGAAAAGAATAGGAATGTCTCTGAGGCTCAGAATCACAGGTGTCTGTGCAGGCCCAGAGTGGCCATACTCATGCTGAGGGCTAGAAAGAAACAGTGCCAGAGCAATCAACTGAACTCTGAAGGTCCTCTGGCCAGGTAAGCCTGAAACAAAACCATTTTGCTCAGCCCTGGCAATGAAAGCTTCAGGGCCTAGGACAGGACTGTTTTTGCAGACAGCTATAACTCAGTTACCATCTGCTGGATCTTTAGGGCCCAGTACTGAAAAAAAGGGAGAAGGGAGGCTTTCTCCTTTCCCCCAAACTGGCCAGACCATATATATATCCACTTGTGCCTCTACCTTCACAGTGTCCCCCACACTGGTACTTCCTAGGACTGCTATACTCCCCTTTCCTGCAATGATACCTAAAATAGACATCACAGAAAACAAGAAAAGAATAAATGCTCATTCCTTTTGACTAAGCCAGTCCTGGGGTTCTGTGTTTACTAAACAAGGAACACAAGTGTGTGCTGATAGCTATAGAGGATGAGACTTTGAAGCCAACCCTGGTAGAAAAGACTGTGAGACTCCATCTCCAAAATAGCCATCAAAAAGCTGGGCTGGATATGTGATTCACTTGGTAGAACAACAGACAAGCAAGAGCTTCAACTAAGTAAGGACAAAGCCCTAAGTTCAAATTCCAGCGTGTGTATAAAAAAGGATGCAGTGGTGAGGGGAATGGCACAAGGGGGTGTGTGGGTCAAGGGAAACCCTGAGTTCAATCCTTAGTAGTACCACAACAAATAAAGAACAGGCACCTGAGGTAGAGCCATATTGGACTTCTTAAAATAGTATAGAGGGAATGGGGCTCATGAGCATTATCGTTTTTGTCATTACCTTAGGTCACTTGTGAGGGGCTATCTAAAACTATAAATCAAAGGATCTCAATTACTCAAGTTGAGGCATTACAGTCCTACTGAGGATTTTCAGAAATAGAACTGCACTGCTTAAGCTACTGAATTCTGTTTCTAAATTTCACAAGTCAATTACACATCATGTCTATTGATTCCTTATTTTCTACCCTGACAATCTGATAGGTGATTGCTTTCCCACTATTATATGCTCATACAATCATACACACAAAAAATATGAATGCTGAAGAGACACTTCAAAGACATAGCTGGCTTATAAAGAGGGAGAATGATGTATTTCCCACCCACTTTCTTGGGCACAAGGGCAGGTGCCAGATGTGTGGTGGACCTGTGAAGCCCGTAGTACAGCAGTCCTGTTTTCTCTGCCCCATAAAGTATCAGCAACAAGTATTTAACTAGAAAGCCTCCTAGAGGCCCATGCCTTGACAGGCACCTGTGGCTATAGAACTTCTCTGTCCACAATGCATGCCTTAGTCTGTGAGGCATTCACAGGAGAACTGACACTTTCTACAGGGAATTGGCTGACAGCAGAAGCAAGGAGAGTTAGTCTGCTCTCTCTCTCTCTCTCTCTCTCTCTCTCTCTCTCTCTCTCTCTCAACACTGCACAGTCCAGAAAAGGGGTATCGGGATGGGAGGAGATACATTTTCTATGTGGCCTATTCTCTCTCTCTTCCAGCCAAACAATGATGCTCTTATTCCATGGGCATTCACCATACCAAGGTGCCGGGCCAGGAGCTGACAGTCACCTGCTGCCCACTCACCCAGCTTAGAGTATAGTTGGGTCACAGGCAATTATAGTGAGATGCACAAATAATTATGTGTCCCTGGTATTTATGTTCTTCCTTCTGTATTATAGCCAACATTGGATAGCAGCTGTTGTAACTGGTGACACCACATTCATGCCACTGGCATGGGCATGGTAGGGACAAAGAAGCCTCTATATCAGCCAGCCACATGTGAATGTGCCTTCTGGCCTCTCTCCTTTTCCAGCTAGATGCTAAGGACTTTGAAGCCTCCAAAGATGGCAGAGCTACCATAAGGAAAGATCATGGGACAGTGAATATCCTTGAAGAGAGATCCTTCTAATAGTCAGAAACACTTTGACTAGATACTTAGATGAGTGCCACTGACTTAGATGATATTGTCTCTACAGCTGGTATTTTCCTAACTAATATAACTACATTGGAGAAAGCAAAGGATGCTATGGAGCACCTAGCAGAGGCATCTCATTTAGTCTGAGGGTCCAATTAATAGCCCTGAAAGGGTTTGAGGCTATCATCTGAAGCACAAGTAGGCATAAGCCAGCTAGGAGATGAAAGGGTAAAAATGTTTCCCCAATAGGAAGGAATGCCCTGAGCCTGGGGCTACAGACGCAAAGAAAATGAGAAGCTGGGGAACTGGAGAAATGTGTAGAAGTAGAACAGCAGAGGTTGGGGGGGGCAGGGACAGGGAAGAAAACAGAAGTGAGGAGGTGATAGAGGAAAATCTGAGGGCATTGTCGACCACACTGCAAACCTGAAGCTTTGGGCTGAGGGGCCTGGGAAGCATGAAGGGGTTTTCATCAGGGAAGTGACACGATGAGATTTATTTTTAGAAAATCATGATGACTATAGAGAATGAACTGGAGTATTCCTGGAATTATTTCCCTTTCCTGCCAAAAAAGAATGTACAAGGACAATGCCACTGGAACAATGTGAGTGGCCTAATGCTGGAGCCTGAGGGCTTTCTAAATCCTACTGCAGCCTGGGGATTTGGAGGAAGCAGGTACTGAGCTGCTGGAGAGTAGCATGAGCAATCTTTGCTTACAGTCCATCGGACTCCAGACAAACGCCCATGGCCTCAGAAGAGGCCTCTCTGTGGGAGGCAAAGGAGATGAAGAGTGCCAACTGTCACTGATGTCCGGGGGGGCCCACTGATGGAGCTCACAGGGCCTCCATCAAGTTCTGCAGAACAGAGGGAAAGCTCCTCTATTCATTGACTCCCACAACCTGGGCACCCTTCCATCAATTTGTACGAATGAGCCTTACTGTTTCTGCGGCTGTGAGAGGACCCTTCCCACTCTGGAGAAGCCCATGAGCCACTACCACCACTCTGCTTCCAGTGCGTCATAGACCCACCTTCCTTTCTTAGGCTCTTGTATTGGGCTAAGCACACTCTCCCAAGCAGTTACACACATAAAGGGATTATGCCAAAACTCTCTGCAAAGTGGCATTGACCTTCCTAGAACCCTCTCATTAAAGCAAATGGAAACCATTTCTGCTGAGCTTGGCAGGGACTCAGCTGAGGGGAGGCAATGTTTTTGAGGCTCCCTTGTCCATCCATTCTTTTTGGCCTACCCCTTGGTTAACCCAGCAACACCGGGAGAAATTGAAACACACGTTTTCCCCCTTGTAGAATACTTTGGCTAAATTCTGTAAGGGTGCTGTTACCAGTCTGTATTGAAGCTTGTGGCAAAACATAGCGTTGAGGAATTTTCCATAACTTCATGGAGGGTGCTGTTGTGCACACAGCTCACTGAATTACACAGAGGTCCCTTCACAGAAACCAATGGGAGAAATCTATCTCTGCCCCAAATTCTAGGAATTGCTGGGCTGCTTACGACCATCTTACTTCTGATCCATGGGACTATTCCATTTACACAAATGGGTCTCATTGTGCTATTCACCTCTTCTGTTATTTTTCTTAACCCTAAACTGTTTCTTTTCATGTCTTTTCCTCCTGAGTCAACACTGTTATAGTGAAAACTCTCACCAAAGCAAGTCGTAAAGCATATAGGCTTCTTGAAGGAATGGTATGTCATGCTCTGCTCCTCTCAGCTAGGTTTCTGTACTTACCAAAAGACACTAAGAAGAATATAGCAAAACAGAAGAGAAGAGGTCCTGTATCTCTACTGTCCAGTCTAGAATATTGCCAGTTGTTGAAAATTCTGAAACAATGATGTAGAAAACTGAAAGTAGACCCTAGCCTATCACCATGCACCAAGATCAACTCAAAATGGATTAAGGACCTCAATATCAGACCTGAATCCTTGAAACTACTGAAGGACAGAGTAGGAGAGACACTAAAACTTATAGGCACAGGTAGGAACTTCTTGAACATAGTCCCAGGGGCACAACAGATAAAGGAGAGACTCAACAAATGGGACTACTACAAAATAAAAAGTTTCTGCACAGCTGAAGACAGAGCCACCAAACTAGAAAGACAGCCAACTATATGGGAAAGGATCTTCACCATCACAGCAACAGACAAAGGCTAATATCTGTCATCTACAGAGAACTCAAGAAACCAACCCCCTCTCTGAACCCAGTAAACCAATTATTAAATGGGAAAAGGAGCTAAAGAAAGACTTCACAGGAGAACAAATAAAAAGGGCAAAGAAAGGGCAAAGAAATATGAGGAAATGTTCAACATCCCTGGCAGTAAAGGAAATGCAAATAAAAACAACCCTGAGATACTACCTCACTCCAGTTAGAATGGCCTATACTCTGAACTCAGGCAACAACAAATGCTGGAGGGTATGTGGAGAAACAGGAACCCTACTCCACTGCTGGTGGGAATACAAATTAGTACAACCACTTTGGAGAACACTGTGGAGGCTCCTCAAAAAGCTCAGTATAGACATACGCTATGACCCAGCCATACCATTCCTAGGCATCTATCCTGAACAACAGGTCTCAGGATATCATAAAGGCATCTGCACATCAGTTTGATAATAAAAATTTGAAAAAAAAAAAAGACATCTGCACATCTATGTTTATAGCTGCACAATTCACAGTAGCCAAAATATGGAAACAACCCAGATGCCCCACTAAAGATGAATGGATACAAAAAATGTGGTCCCTATACACAATAGAATACTACATAAAGATTAGAAATGATAAAAAAAAATTGGTATTCGCAGGGAAATGGTCAGAACTTGAACAAATAATGTTGAGCGAGACAAGCCTAGAACACAGAGAACAAAGGGGCATGGCCTCCTTGATACATGACTTTTAGGGTTGGGGGTGGGGGTGGGGAACAGTAGAGACCAGGTCTGCAAAACAACAAACTTCTTTTCAAATGGTATTTCCACATGTTTGGGTCCGCAACTTTACATTATGTATCTAAAACCAAACAACTACTAAACATAAAAAGGTCTAGAATAGACCTATCAGTGGATCACAATAGCTCAACAGCTATGTACACATGATCACATAAGACAAGGATAAGAAAAAACAATTCCAAGAGAAGGACACAGGAAGATTCTATTGTTGATATTACATTTAAGGTTTTAGGTGAATTTCCTTTGGCGTACCCTACATGGTTACTGTATATGATTTTGGTACACTGGATATTATATATATATGCCTACGTGATCTAGGGAAGGGAAAGAAAAACGAGGGTGTAAGATATCACAAGAAATGTACTCACAGCCTTATTATGTAGCTGTACCCCTTTTGCACAATGTTGGGGATTCAGCTTGGCCTAGAGGGGGGAAGGGCGATGAGAGCACTCCGAGATGCCACCCTTCCCCCAGCCCTGGGGCAGTGTGGAAGTAAGCCACACCTATCTCCTTCTGGGTCTGGAACCAGAAGGGGTAGCTTTGAGACCATCCCCCACCTTGCGCCAGCAAGCACTTGTGCTCCCTTTTCGAGGGCTTTGCCCAGAGGGCAAAGTGACGTTAGCCCATGAGGGAGGTCCTTGGGAGCTGCTCTTGGACGGACAAGCTCGCCAGCCTATCACCAGCTCCTGCTCAATCCTCGTCATCATCACTATATTACTGTTAGCCCCTCCTGAATAAACGAGATTGCTCTCCAAAGTGAGATCCATGTGCGCCTGGCTTCCTTGGTGGGTAAGGAGGGAGGAAAAGGGGATCTCGTTCGGCCACATGCACCTTAGGCTAGCCCGTGTCCCTCGCTCCACCTTGGCCACCCGTGGGTTGGGCACCCAGGGGAGAAGGTGAAAAGGGGAGCACTGATAAGGGAGTAAGTTTAGCATCCCCGCACCAGGGGAGGTGGATCTAGCACAGCAGCACAACACCTTGTCAATAAAATTTAATTAATAAAAAAATAACCAAAGGAAAAAAAGAAAGAAAATTCTGAAACAATGTCATCAGAGCTTGGAAGAAACACAGAAAATAGTTCCATAACCTCAAGTGCCATTTACCTGACTACATTGCTGGAGATAGATCTGAGATGTTTTATACCTGTGATTGATATATAGCATGAGAATCAGATTTAGTTATTCTTCCTCACTAAATGAACCCCAACTTATTAAACTATTCAGCAAGGGTACATAGGCAGAGAAGATCTCCAAAGTGATGCCTGGCCACATATCTCTCCATCTGCCCTAACACAGTGATATGATAATGAATTTTGATGGAGCAAAAAACAACTCAACTGATGCTGAGATGATGGCAAAGAACCAAGATTAGTGAGAAATACATTTCAAAGCAGAACTTTTGGACACATTCACACTTCTTGATGTGCTCCTGCATAAGTATCAGCTACTTCACAAATTCAGCTTATATTACTTTTTTTTTTTTTTGGCCAGTCCTGGGGCTTGGACTCAGGGCCTGAGCACTATCCCTGGCTTCTTTTTGCTCTACCACTTGAGCCACAGCACCACTTCTGGCTTTTCCCATATATGTGATGCTGAAGAATCCAACCCAGGGCTTCATGTATACAAGGTGAGCACTTTACCACTAGGCTGTATTCCCAGCCCCAACTTTTATATCATATTTTACTAATAGAAGTATTTAAACATGCTGAGACAATAGTTTGGAAATAAAACTCTTGATCAAAAGTACACTATATTTATATAGAATTTTAAAGATTGAACCAACTGATTTGGAAGCTGAATTGCCTACACTGTCTAAGTAATATTGGCAATATTTTTATAAGTCCTAGAAGTGTGGTGTGTTTCCTCCTTTAAAGCAGTTGACAAGAAATAAGTGCCTGAGGGCTGGGGATATAGCCTAGTGGCAAGAGTGCCTGCCTCGGATACACGAGGCCCTAGGTTCGATTCCCCAGCACCACATATACAGAAAACGGCCAGAAGCGGCGCTGTGGCTCAAGTGGCAGAGTGCTAGCCTTGAGCGGGAAGAAGCCAGGGACAGTGCTCAGGCCCGGAGTCCAAGGCCCAGGACTGGCAAAAAAAAAAAAAAAAAAAGAAAAGAAATAAGTGCCTGAAACTCAGTATATTTTTTAAAGAAATTCTGAGGTCATGTCGCAGCTCAGTGATTAAAAACATTTGTTCAATGATTAGTGATGTCCATCATGGATAGGTGAGGTGGATGGGTAAGGGAAGGGGCTAAGAGTGTGAGAAGCAGCACTTGTGCCATATATGGTGTCATGGTTCCTTGTTATGTGCATGGGACCAGTGATTATGCATCTGAGGTTCATAATACTGTAGAGAGAACACTGAATTATTATTACATTTAATGATCCTTGGTCCTCTGTGAAACAGAAACATTATTTCAGAAATGCAAATGTACTATTCACATTTCTCCAATGAAGGGCAATATTTTTCTAAATACATTGTTTTCTCAAATATTAAATTAAATTATTAAATAAATAGACAAGAAACACAACAGCCTCTTTTCTGCCAAGCAATATTAACCATGTACAAATGCTACCTGGCTCTCAGAACACCTATAGGTAAACTGACTGTTGGTCTGACTTGACCTTTCCTTTCTATAAGATGGAGAAACTGAAGCATTAAGAAACTAGAAAAATTCATTTTTAAAAATGCAAGTCAGATTCACTTTTTATGAGAAGGAAACACATTTTAAAAGCATCACTTATAATTACGAAGCTATTATAAAAACATTTTAAGAATGTGAAAGTACATTAAATCTACTCAAGAGAACAGACACAAGACATGGCCTAATGTCATCTCCCAGAATAAATTTAATGTACTAAAAGTTGCATCATTTAAAAATAATAAAATAAAAAATGTCCAAAAAAGTACGTAAGACTTTTTAAAATTAAAAGTCTATATTCAGGAAATGAATAGATACTTTCAGGGGATGTTTTAATGACTAATACAAGTTGTGAGATAAGTAACTGAGCTGTGCTGAGAGCAATCAAAATGCAGAAAATGTTCCTTTTTCCTATAGACTTAAAACATAAGCTACGATGGCCTAACATAAAATCTTAGGTAAATTTGTCTGCTCCCAGTTCTATAGATCAAATTACTTTTCTGGCTGCAAGGATAGGAGGCATAAATAAAGAAAATGAAAGCCTAGAAAAATGTGAAATTGATCCTGAACTCCTTCAAAATATTAACAACAGTACAGACTACTGTTTGTGAATTTTAAGGCATTAATATAGATATGGATATAGATATAGATAGATATAGATAATATGTATACACACACACACACACACACACACACACACACACACACTCAAAACAATCCTTTAAGGAGAATATTATCATTATCCCCAAAATACAGATGAGAAAATCTCTCTTTCCAAGACTCACCCCAGAATCCTACAATTTCTAATGGAAATTGTTTATTGATATAAAGAACAGAATTGCATAGGTCTCAGTTCTGTTATCTTGAAATTAGATATGAAAGCTCAAAGCTTGACTAGTCCAAAACTTTGCTGGGTGCCTGTTGGAACTCTGAACAGCCAATCCCAGAATGAGATATCGTCTCAATACATGCAAACACATTAGTCATTCTCTCACTTTCATAACACATGTCATGAGAACAGTTCAAAATTCCCCATCTGAAACCATTAGTGATTTACTATGTATTCACATTGAGTGGGTGTATTTTTATGTGTAGACATTTTTTGGCTTTATAAAGTGAAATCATACCACACATAATGACCTACAAGCTATTTTTCAACCCAATAATGTTGTGCATATTTTTCCATATATATATATATTTCTACTGCATTGGTTTTAATAAACATATAGAGTTCTACTGAATGAATATTTTACTTAACCATTTTACTACTGTTATATATTTAAGTTGTCTAGAATATTTTTATTATTTTTTTATATTTTATTATTTTGTTTTGCAGTGCCCGAAATCAAATGCAGTCCCTCGTGCACGCAAAGCAAACACCCTGCTGAGGATGACAGTTCACACCTGTAACCTCAGCTACACAGGTGGCATAGATAGGATAATCATGGTTCTAAGGCCCATCCCACAAAAAAAAAAAAATTGCAAGACCCTATCTAAGAAAGGGCTAATGTTTTTTCTAAAGCTGGAAGTGTAGCTCAGGTGGTAAAGCACTTGCCAAGTGCAAGGCAAGGAGTTAAACCACCAGTGCTACCAAAATCCAGAAAACAGTGTTTTGCCATTATAAATATGCTGCAACAAATGTCCAGGCATTCCAACATGAGCATGAAGTCCACATGCTGAGGAGCACTACTACTGGACTAGACTGTTAGAAAACTCAAACTTTTGATTCCACCAATTTGTTCTCTAACAGATTTTTCTAAGACAAACATCAGTGATTCACACTTAGGAGGATGAAACCTACAGGAATGAGGTTCTAAACCAGTTTAGGCAGAAAGCTCCTCAAACCTCCATCTACAACTTATCAGAAAATGCCATAACAGAAGTATGGCTCACATAGTAGAGCATCAGCTATGAGCAAAACAGCCAAGAGAGATCACAAGATGTTGAGTTCAAGGCTTAAAAACAAGTGTTCCAATAAACTTCTCTTCTATATATATTCCTCTTCTCTCTTCAGCCCCACCTCCCATCCTTTGACCTTCCATATTTTTCCCATTCCCTTCCTCCTTTCTGTCCAGTCTCTTCCCTCTCTCCTCTCTTCTCTACCATCTGTTTCCTCAAACCCTACCAATCTTATACTCCCTATGAAACTGACTGCTTGCTAGTCAAAGTAGTTTCAGTTTTTGTTAAGTTTCTAAAAAGAAAATAAATAAAATATGGCTAATTAAATACTTTCATGTGGCCCTTGAGTTTAATGACTCATGTTAGGGGGAAAACACCCTCTAGTACAGATTATCAACACTGGTTTACAAAATGTCAAAATCTATCCACACAGAAAATTTTAAGTTGTCAGTCTTTTATCAGAGGGGTGTGTGTGTGTGTGTGTGTGTGTGTGTGTCTGTCTGTCTGTCTGTCTGTCTGTCTATGGTACTGAACCATTCAAATATTTAAACTTATCCATTATTTTTCCCCACCAACCTTTTGGCTATCAGGACAATGATCATGGAGACATACCATTCTCTCCAGTATCAGTTCTCTACCTGGCCTTCTACAGTGATTATCCTTTAGGAAACAGCAAACTGCTGATTGTGGCAAACACACAAGTTCAGCTCAGGGATTTAGAAGACCAAAGAAACAATTTTAGAAGGCTTTAATTTATTTATCCAGAGAAAAGTCACATGATTTTCTATTTCTAAGGCAACCACTATAAGAAATATAAAGAGCTAACTTTGATGAAGAAACAGGGGAGGGCTGGGAATATGGCCTAGTAGCAAGAGTGCTTGACTTGTATACATGAAGACCTGGGTTCGATTCCCCAGCACCACATATATAGAAAACGGCCAGAAGTGGCGCTGTGGCTCAAGTGGCAGAGTGCTAGCCTTGAGCAAAAAGAAACCAAGGACAGTGCTCAGGCCCTGAGTCCAAGGCCCAGGACTGGCAAAAAAAAAAAAAAAAAAAAAAAAAAAGAGAGAGAGAGACAGGGGAAAATAATTATCATATGCTGCATAAACAACAAAATGAAAGGATAAAAGAAAGAAAGATGAACATTCCCTTCAACTATACATAAGGGTTGGAAATAAAGAAACTAGATAGGCATTGGTGTTGGGGAAAAAGAGCCTGTTTCTGGTCATCTAAAAAGTCTAGAAGGAGGCTGGGAATGTAGCCTAGTGGTAGAGTGCTTGCCTCCATGAAGCCCTGGGTTCGATTCCTCAGCACCACATAAACAGAAAAAGCCAGAAGTGGTGCTGTGGCTCAAGTGGTAGGGTGCTGTGGCTCAAGTAGTCGAGTGCTAGCCTTGAGCAAAAAGAAGCCAGGGACAGTGCTCAGGCTCTGAGTTCAAGCCCCAGGACTAGCAAAAAAAAGTCTAGAAGGATGTGAAGGATGTCCAAATGCTAATACTAGGATTAAGATTAGAACTATATTTCTTATTCTGCTTGTCTGACTTCCCTAATTCTTCACTAGTAAACACAAATAACTTGCATTAAAATAACCAGTAAAAAGTTTAGATATTTTCAAAGCTTTGCAAAAATACATTGAGGACTTGGTCAAACTCCAGATAGCTGACATTTGACTTGATAAGTTTTACTGATCCCAAATTTTTCATCCTTTAACTAGTAAAAAAAATTGCTCATAGGTGATAACACAATGAAACAGAAAACATTAGTAATACCAATTACAGATGGACATCCAGAGTATTTACAGGTGCTAAACTAATAAATATTCACATAAGACGGTCAGAAAAAAATATTTACTTTCAAAGTCTGGTTTCTAAAAAGATTTTAGCAGCCTGGGAAAGAATGACTAATTTTCAAGGGGAAGTCAAGCTCCAAATAAAATTTCTTCACAAATAATACTGGATTGGTTATGTAAGCTATAGCTAGCTTGGTTTATCAAAGGACAAATTTATTCAGATGCAAGGAGGGCTCATAGTATGAACATTTAATTTACTTCAACTTCAAGGCTTTGCACTACAACATTGTAACATCAAAACACTTGGAGGAGTCCAAGTGATTATCATCAAGAATTTGGCTAAACAAACCATAGTGAATCCACACAGTGGGGTACTATGCTGCCACACATAAAAGAAAAGAAAATGAAAGAAAGATCACTACCACTATGATACTCACCAGGACATATTATCAACTATTGTAAACAAGGAAGAGAGGAACACACTTTATAGTGTGGTATCTTGGTGAGAATGCAGAAGAGAAGAAATACATCAAGGGCTGTCAAACTCCAAACCAAGTGACAGTTGACTTGATAGTTTACATGTTATTAATTACTTGATTAAAAAATGTGTTTGGTTTAGCTAGGGGCTGGTTGCTCATGCTTCTAAACCTAAATACTCAGGAGGCTGAGATCTGAGAATCTAGGTTTGGAGCCAGCCTGGGCAGACACTACTGAAAGATGTTTATTTCAATAACCAGCAAATAGCCACAAATGGAGATGTGGCTCAAGTGGTAAAGCACTAGTCCTGAGCAAAATGCCAAATGAGAGCTCAGGCCCTGAGTTCAAGTCCCAATATAGAGGGTGAGGGGATGCTAACTGTAAAAAAAATAAATTCAAAACAAGCTACCTATAGAAAGAAGAATGGGAGGAGATAGTAGGGAATGGGAATAAATGCTAGGCTTCTCAACAAACTTCATTGCATAGTTTTGGAACTGTGCAGTGTTTTATATACTTAAATATTTTCCATAAAACATTAACTGCATCTTGATTAAAGTTTGGTCATCAGCTCTAGACATTTTCATCCTTCCAATAAGATCTTTCTCTCATCCAGTTAATTCCTTTTCATACTCTGAGCCACAGAAAGCCACTGATCTTCTTACTGTCTCTATAAAATTTCCCTTTCTGGACAGTTCATAAAAATAAAATCATGCAAATATAGTCTTTTTTGACTGGCTTCTTTCACTTAGCATAATGTTTGAGATTCATCTGTGATGTGCTAGATATTGGTGATCATTCTGTTTTGTTGTTGAATAATATTTAATTATATTCAAAAGAGGGAAGTCTGCCCCATCTCTGCCATCTAGCTGACCTCCACCATAGACCTCTCACTAGAGTCTACACCAAGCCATTTGCACATTAAACCTCCAAACCTGTGTCGGGTATTTTGTTATAGTAAAAAAAAAAAAAAAGCTGACTACTACATCAATTCATCCCAATCTTAGAAAGAGCAGCAATGATATAACCCATCAACAAGTAACAGTTTTCATTTGTTTGTTTGTTTTGGTTTTATTTGCCAGTCCTGGGACTTGGACTCATGGCTTAAGCACTGTCCCTGGTTTCTTTTTGCTCCAGGCTAGCACTTTACCACTTGAGCCACAGCACCACTTCTGGCATTTTCTGTCTATGTGGTGCTGAGAAATCAAACCCAGGGCTTCATGAATGCTAGGCAAGCACTCTACCACTAAGCCATATTTGCAGCCATCAGTGACCATGGATTTTTAAGCAAATGGGATCTTGTACATTACAAATAGTTCTTCTTGGTTTTAAAGTATTTGTAGACATTTCAGATATGACTTCTTGACTGCTTGTGGCTCTGAGGTCAAAATGCATAAGCATCACTAGGACCCATCAAATAAGCAAGTGATATTTTAGGAAAAGTAGCCTGAAAATGCACAGGTACAATCACAAGCATTCTCTGTGGTAGCTTTACAAGAGCAGATGGTTTGTTTTGCAGTGCTTTTGTTCAATAAAATTGTTCTAAATGGAAAGCCATATTTACAAATAACTTAAAATATGAATTAGAATTTTTTCAAAAAAATTTTTTCTCACATTTTACTGTATGTTCTGTGCTTACTATCAAGATTTGTTTTTACCATCAACAATGCACAATAACAGTCTTTAAGAGAATTATTGGAAGCCAATATTCTTGGCAGCATAATGGATAATTTAACATAAAAAGTTTAAATACCAGCATTATGAAGGAATATTATGGAAATAGAGATGTAAAAAGTTCCACCTGGTTTCGGTACAGACAAATATCTAAGACTTTAGTAATCATCTAAACTCATCCTATTCATTTATATATAAAGAAAACCAAAGTACTGTGGAGTTCACAGAAGCAGCCGGTGGCAAGACCTTCATTGAGATATAATCAGGTTTACTGGAGAACAAACATACAGGGGAAAAAGGAAGAAAAGGAAGAGAGTTAATGACAAGCCACTATGGGATAGTTTTCTTGGTACATTAGCATATCTCACCTTCAGGATGATTAAAAATAAATGTAGAAATATAGAAGAACTAAAATGCATAATATTTTAGGTTAAAGATTCTGTAATTTTCTTTTTTTTTTAATTTTTGATACAGTCTCACTATGTTTCCCAGACTGTTCTCAAATGAGATCTCTCTCCTTCATCCCCCCAGTGCTGGAACTACAGTGTGTGCCACCACACCCCACTGAGAAGTTTGACATTTTATGTACTTACAATGTTTAAGAGAATTTACCCTGATGACATAAGAGGTCAGGTCAACTTCATGATTTTAATTTTAGAATGGATTGTATTTGACTGTTAAATTTAAGTCTTAATAGGGTCTTCATAGAACTGAATACTTTTAAAAACTAAGAATTTACTATATATTGAATTTATAAAATTACTTAAGAATTCAGAAAGGTTTTGTTAAGCCATACAATAATAGTATTAAAAAAGAAATTGAATGCATCAAATTTACAAGAAGCAATTTAAAAAGAATTTGAACATTGTAAATGGGTCCAAATATTTACCAAATTCCTCTTAAAAGTGGTCATTATAACTTGTTGAGCTTATAAACAATATACTAAGATTTGTCATCTAACATTAAAAGCTTTAAGATATACACGTTTTTAAGTTCTACCTTTAATAAATCAAGCAATAATTTAAAATCTGAATGATTTCTTTTTTACAGAAAACTACCATTATAAAACTATCTCATGGGCTGGGGATATAGCCTAGTGGCAAGAGTGCCTGCCTCGGATACACGAGGCCCTAGGTTCGATTCCCCAGCACCACATATACGGAAAACGGCCAGAAGTGGCGCTGTGGCTCAAGTGGCGGAGTGCTAGCCTTGAGCAGGAAGAAGCCAGGGACAGTGCTCAGGCCCTGAGTCCAAGGCCCAGGACTGGCCAAAAAAAAACAAAAAAACAAAAAAAAAAAAACTATCTCATAAATATTTAAGAAGTCAGAATAGACTTGCTTAGGTAAGATACAATGTCATCTGAAAAGCATGAATGGAGTGCCTACTATATACCAGACAGATATGTGCCCAAACTGACACACTCACAGGCTTCTTGCTGGGTCCACATGGAAAGTATAAAACAGCTGAGCTATATAGGTATTAGCCACACAAGCAAAGGTACCAAGGTACTTAACACTTTCCATGAAATAAAGACATGCTTCTATGGCCAGATGCTAGAAATAGTAAAAACACAATAAACGTAGGGGTCAGTGTTTGGAAAGTATAAAACAGCTGAGCTATATAGGTATTAGCCACACAAGCAAAGGTACCAAGGTACTTAACACTTTCCATGAAATAAAGACATGCTTCTATGGCCAGATGCTAGAAATAGTAAAAACACAATAAACGTAGGGGTCAGTGTTTGGGTTGTAAGTTTCCAAAGCTTCTCCTTGCATTAATTAAAAGATTTGAAAGAATGCATGGTAGGAGATGGCTTTCCTATCCCACAACTGTGCCTTTCCTGCATGGATTAAAAACTGCCTGGGTTTGGTGGGAGAAAAGGCAAGAAGAAAAAAGCATAGATGTGAATACATTCTTTAAAGAGGTCTTGTACTCTGACATTTGGGGCCAAACTCTTGATGAAAAGGAAGAGAGACCATTCCCTGACAGATGTGGGCATTTGAGAAAGAGAGAGCTAGCCCCCTGTCTCCAGGGAACCTAATAGGTCCCAAGACCCAGAGTTCCCCAGACCCTGGTAAGGTGAGGCAAAGAGATCAGGAAGCCTCACCTTGTGGCTGGAGAATAGCAGCACAGCAATCCTGTGATGACCAGAAGAGCAGAGAAGAGTTCCTCACAGTCTAGTATGGGGCTGGGATTTGTCTCACTTCATCCTGTATAGCCCTGACCACAAAGTGAGGCAGCATTAATATCTATACTAAAAAGAAGAAAGCAAGGCTTTCTTACTCAAGGACATTCCCAGTCCATATGCTCTATTGTCCACTATTACAAAATATATGCTATCTGACACCTTTTTAAGAGATAGAGTGGTAGAGATCTGCCTTCATGCCTTGTGGCACACAGATAATGACAGCAAGCCAAAGGCACAAACCCAAGCAGAGAAAAACATAATTCAGGTCCTGACTCAGCATTGTTCTTGATGACAGTTAAGCTAATGGAAGCTACAAAACACAGCCAAGAAAATTCTTTGTTTTTCTCCCTTTGCTGAATAAAATCTGGATGCTCAGGGGTCATTTAAAGGCTCTGCAGAGTCACTAACAGTGAGCCCAAGCAGCTCAGGGCCATCAGTCTGCTTCACTCTCTTACAATGCTGCAAGAAGAAGGCCTGCCTGAAAAATGGGGAGAGTTTAAGACTATGCCATCAAAAGAGAAATATTACCAATAGTACCAGAGGTGGAATCCCTTTTTTTTTTTTTTTTGCTTTCTATGTACTTGTGAGTTCATTTACATGGAGAGCAGCCTCTCTGCACAGTGTGAGGATGAGTAATTTGATTATCATCAGAGCTGATATATTAAGTGATTAAGGTATAAATTCCTAAGCTAAGGTGGCTGGGTTTGAATCCCTGCTCGGCCATTAACTGGCTGTGGGATATCAGATGAAGTGACTGACCTTCTCAGAGTCTCGAATTTCTCATCCATGAAATAAAAGTAATAGCAGTGCCTCCTTCAAAGGACTGTGATAGGATTATGTCAAATGACCCCGGACTGTGCTTGGAATCTGGTAGGTACTCAGTGATCATATGTACAAAAGAGCTTCACCCTTCACCAAGGCCACAGTCTGGCTCCCAGGTTTCATGCCTACTGCCTGATTCCATTCTTCCTCAGATATGGAGTCCCAGAGCTGGCAGATGGCCACACCGTGACTAGAACTCAGACTGTAAACAACTGCAGAAAAGATTACACTGTTACAGGAATCATCACACAAGTGCATTCTCAAATGAGAAGTATTTTTCAACTAGTCAGACAGTAGACAGAATCTAAACAAGACAGTTATCACATCTCAATGAGAAAATCTATCTCTTTAGCCTTTTAGCCACATGGATATTAAACCAAGAGAAAAGAGCCCAAGAGATCAGTTTCAGGACTTAAAATTCCTTTGAACTCACAACCTAACAAGATAGGTAAAAGTAAGACAAGAATGAAGGTCAACTGTGGAGGATCTATAGGTCAGAGCATTGTAAGAGAAAGACCTTGATTTAAATGCTTTCTTTTTTTCTCCAACTTGCTATGTGACCTTGGGCAAGTTACCCTGCTTCTCTCAGACTTGTTTTCCTTACTTGAAATAGAAAGACAATTCTAGTTTACAGGACTAATGAGTTATTTAAATGCATATTTTTAAAAACTATCATGCATTAAAGACTGAAAAAAGTATGTTCTATAAAATTAGCAGTTTCTCACAACAAACCAAAGAAAGTCTGGATAAATGGATTGTACTAAACTGCAGAGCTTCTGCATGGCAAAGGACATAGCTAGCAAGATGAAAAGAAAGCCCACAGAATGGGAGAAGATCTTCACTAGCTATACAACAGACAAGGGTCTCATATCAAAAAATATATACCTAGAGCTCAAAAAATTAAACCCTTCAATAACAAATACTCAAAGAAACAACCACTCCATTAATGAGTGGGTTAAAGAATTTAAAAAATGACTTCTCTGGAGAAGAAATAAGAAGAGCCAATAGACACATGAAGAAATGTTCAACATCTCTGGCCATAAAAGAAGTGTTACAAGGGGCTGGGAATATGGCTTAGTGGTAGAGTGCTTGGCCAGCATGCATGGAACCCTGTGTTCGATTCCTCAGTAACACATAAACAGAAAAAGCCAGAAGTGGCACTGTGGCTCAAGTGGTAGAGTGCTAGCCTTGAGCAAAAGAAGCTCAGGGATAGTGCCCAGACCCTGAGTTCAAGCCCCAGGAATGGGAAAAAAAAAAAAAAAAAGGAAATGCAAATTAAAACTACATTGAGATTCCACCTCACCCCAGTTAGAATGGCCATTAGCAAGAAAACAAATAACAGGTTCTGGCAGAGATGTGGCCAAAGAGGATTGCTACTACACTGTTGGTAGGAATGTAAACTGGTTCAACCACTCTAAAAGGCAGTATAGAGGTTCGCTGCCCTATGACCCAGCAATCCCACTCCTGGACATTCACCCAAATGACCACAAACAAGGCCATACTGAAGCTACCAGTACAAGCATGTTCACTGCAGAATTATTTACCATAGCTAAAATATGGGACCAACCCAGATGCCCCTCAGTAGATGAATGGATCAAGAAAATGTGGTATATATACACAATGGAATTCTATGCTTCCATCAGAAAGAAAGGCATTGCCTCATTCATAAGGAAATGGAAAGACTTGAAAAAAATCATATTAAGTGAAGTAAGCCAGACCCAAAGAAACACAGGATCCATAGTTTCTCTCATTTGTAATAATTAGTATATGTCTAGGATAGTTCTAGCAGAGGATCATAATAGCTCAACAGCTATGTACATATGATCATATAAGATGATGCTAAGCAAAATGAACTCCAAGATATAGAAACAAGAGGCTTTTCATTGTTGTTTTTGTTTTTAATGTACTATGTGAAGTTATTTCTTTTTTCCTTCTTTTTATTCCCTAAGGTTTACCCCATTATCACTGTACTTGATTTTGGTACCCTGGGTATTATATATACATTTACCTAAATTAGGAAAGAGAAGGGGATCACCAAAATGGTGAGACAAAGGACAAAGAGCTAACCAATGCAACATTATTTTCAAAATGCTGGAAAAAAAACTGTACAACTTTGGGGGGAGGGGACTGGGGAAGAAAAAGTGGGAGAAAAATGAGGGAAGGGTAACAAATAAGAAATGTACTCACTACCTTACATATGTAACTGTAACCCCACTGTAAATCACCTTGACAATAAAATTAATTTTACATACCCTAAAAAATAAAGACATTTAAAATAAAAATAAATTCCAAGATATGGAAACAAGAGGAATTTTTTTTGGTTTTGTTTAATATATTATGTGAAGTTATTGCTTCTTTTTTTTTAACTTTTTCCTTTGGTTTATCCCCTGTTGTCTCTGGCTTTGTTGTTGTTGTTGTTGTTGTTTTGATACCCTGTGTCTTGTATTTACATTTATCTGATTTGAGAAAGGCAAGGGGAATAGCAAAATGATGAGACAAATAACAAAGGATGAACCAATATAACAGGGATACTCACAAGACACTATATTGGAAATGAACTTTACAGCTTGAGAGAGAGGGGAGTGGGGGAGAGGAGATGAGGGAAAGTGGGAGAAAATGAGGAAGGGGGTAACACTGACAAGAAATGTACTCTTTACCTTATTTCTATAACTGTAACACCTATGTACATCACCTTTATAATAAAGTAAACTATTATTAAAATAAAATAAAATTAGCAGTTTCTGCTTATGGCTTAAAATTTTTCTGTTGTGATGATTTCCCTTGGAGGAACCCCCTCAATGCTATGTTTTAACCTTGGGCCAGTCCTTCAGTTCCCTCCAGTGTAAATTGAAATTGATCATAAGTCTCTCAAAGAAGTTAACAGTAAATATATGCACATACACATATATTGCATATGATATGTGTGATGTTTAAATTATATATCATATATGGCATATTTATATCATGTATATAGAGATGGTGATTCTAATTATTGGCACTCTGTAGGAGGATGAAGGGAAGGTGGAAAAAAGATGGAAGGTGAATAATTTCAAACAATAGGATAACTATATATGAGAACGATATAAGGAACCTCAATGCAAGTGGAGAAGAGAAAGCAATAGAGAAGGTTATACTGAGAAAAACATAGTATATGCATGTCTCCAATACCATAGCAAAACTCTTGGAGCAATTAATACACACCAAACCAGACTATTGGAGGGAGAAACCAGTGGGAAAAGGAGGAGGAGGACTAACACAGTATGAATGAGAATGAATATGGTAAAAAAGGGTTTTTGTTGCATATGTGAAACTAGAACACTGAAATCTGTTGAAATTGTCTTAAGAAAGAGGAATAGAAGCCAAGTACCGGTGGCTCACACCTGTAGTCCTTACTATTCAGGAGGCTGAGATCTTAGGAGTGTGGTTGAAGCCAGCAGCGGCAGGAAAAAGTCCATGAAACTCTTATCTCCAATTAATCACCAGAAAACTAGAAGTAACACTGTGACTCAAAGTGGTAGAACCTTGACTAAAAAAGCTCAGGGACAACACCTAGGCCCTGAGTTCAAACCCCACGATTGACAAGGGGGGTGGAGGTGAAGGAATAGAATGTAAATGGTGTTGATGGAATTGTACACCTATGTGGAAATGTCACAGTGAAACCCTAATATACGACTAATGTATACTAATTTTCAAAAAGGTAAAAGCTTGTCATGGCTCTCTAACACTCTGGGAGAGAGAGGTTCCATGTTTCTTTTTTTTAATTTTTATTATCAAACTGACGTACAGAGAGGTTACAGTTTCATACGTTAGGCATTGGATACATTCCTTGTACTGTTTGTTACCTCCTCCCTCATTCCCCTCTCCCCTCTCCCCCTTTCCCTTCCCTCACATGAATTGTTGAGTTCATTTACACCAAACAGTTTTGCAAGTATTGCTTTTGTGGTTGTTTGTCTTTTTTTACCCTGTGTCTCTTGATTTTGGTATTCTTTCAATTTCCTAGTTCTAATACCAGTACACACGGTTTCCAATATACGCAGATAAGATACAGAGATAGTGCAGGTACAACCACAGGAAGCAGATACAAGAAGATCATCAATAAAGAAGCTACAGTTACACATAGCACATTGAAAGTAATTACAACAGTGATATAACAATCGTTTCCATAACATGGAGTTCATTTCACTCAGTATCATCTTATGTGTTCATAAGGGTATAGCTATTGGGCTCTTGTGATCCTCTGCTGTGACTTGCCTAAACTGTGCTAATTATTCTCTATAAGGGAGACCATAGAGTCCATGTTTCTTTGGGTCTGGCTCACTTCACTTAGTATAATTTTTTCCAAGTCCTTCCATTTCCTTACAAATGGAGCAATGCCATTCTTTCTGATAGAGACATAAAATTCCATTGTGTATATGTACCACATTTTCTTGATCCATTCGTCTACTGAGGGGCATCTGGGTTGGTTCCAGATTCTAGCTATGACAAATTGTGCTGCAATGAACATTGATGTGCTGGTGGCTTTAGTGTGATTTTTGTTTGTGGTCTTTTGGATAGATGCCCAAAAGTGGGGCTGCTGGGTCATAGGGGAGCTCTATGCTTAGCCTTCTGAGGAATCTCCATACTGCTTGCCAGAGTGGCTGAACCAATTTACACACATTTTGCATTGTACAGCATAGTCCACTTCCACCGTCATAATTTAATACATACAAAACATGGACAAAAGAATATGGAAGTTTTTATTTAGATAAGCCTAAGAAACTGACATGAAAATAATAAAGCCAAATAGATTCTTAAATTGAAAAGCCTGAACCCATCTAAGACAGCTCAAAGGGTCCACCTGCAGACTAAAATGAAGAGATCACAGTGTATCTGGTAGAAAATTGCTTTGTAGTCTCAGAAGGAAGGACTCTAGGAAGCTCCTGGAAGCCAAACTAAGGAGGAAGTTAATATTTAGTGTCTGCTATGTGTCAAAAGCTCTACCTAGCCAGGCACCAGTGGCTTACCCTGTAATCTTAGCTACTCAGGAGGCTGAGATCTCAGGATCATGGTTCAGAGCCAACCTAAGCAGGAAAGTCTTTGAAACTCTTATCTCCAATTAACCACCAGAAAACAAGAAGTGGCTCTGTGGCTCAAGTGGCAGAGCAGTAGCCTTGAGCTGGAGAGCTCAGAGACAGCACTCAGGCCCAGAGTTCAAGCCCCACTACCAACAACAACAACAAAAATCTCTACCTACTCTTTCCTTAACACTTGTACCATAGCTCACATATGTCACAAATAATACCAGGCACAGTGAGCATTTTGTTCTCTTGTGTGATTTTGAAATATTTCATCAGATCTTTAACAGATGCAAACTGATCAAGGCCCCTCAGTAACCCTCTTTAGTAGGATTGTCAGTTATTAAAAGTAGGACTAAGGTACAGAGAAGTTCAGGATTACTGACAAAATGGCACAATTTCATGGCAGTGTTAATTCTAACCTTACAGTCTTGTC